>NW_026782698.1:0-160000 GCF_031769215.1 Ylistrum balloti | reverse complement strand
TCAAAACGTGGCCTTGTTGTCCTGTAAATCATTTCAAAAAGCCAATAAGTCGGACAATTAAGTCTTAATGACGGCCGGTCAGTTGTCGCACGTATTGGTCAGTCGATAGGTCCTGGCTACATTCACGACAGCAAGGATCATATACAATGTGTCAATAACGAAAAGTTATCAATGGCGATATTTTGTACTTGGCTTTTTGAATTGATCTTACAAAGGAAACCATTTTGACATATACGTCTTTTAGATAATAAGTTATCATCAAAAGACCTAAGACCTAATCGACTTTTCGAAAGTCAACTGTGTTTCTTAAATGCTTATAATTGGCTGACACGAGCCAAATAGATGTGTGTTACCAACACGGAAAGCTTATTGGTGTTAATTCCTCCTCCCCAACCCACTCGAGAAACAATCAACGGTACTAATACTACAGTGAACAGTGAATTATCGAGCGTGATGAATGAGGTTTGGCAAGGTAATGATGAATGTGTGGTAGTATTACTGGTGCTTGCGGTGTGTTGGGAGGGGGTCGACGTAGAATAGATACATTGCTAAATACACTTTCATCATATTTAGTCTCGCTGAAAAAATAAACCGATTATTATACAAATAGCGGGTGTTTAATATAGTTCCGACCTCGGACCTAGCGCCACCTAGTGAGTATCTACTGGGGAACAACCAAAATAGAACTCTCGTGTTACTGACACGAGTAGATGTCTTGACATAAACACCAGGGTGCGCTGCTCCGTTTAGATAAGTCATTAACAACGAGGTCAATGTTGAAACGTCTGACGCGGTACCTCTTAAGAAACTTGTAGTTGTCATTGATATATAAATACTGACTTGTATGCTTGTCATGAAGCCATAAACACTAAGTTACACCGATATTCGTAAGACACTTGAACATTTCTACCACTTTTTCACCGTGAACAGACAGGTACAACATTTATCTGACTACAGCTGAAAATTTAGAAATGAAAGCGTAAATATTTTATATATGAACACAGGACAATGTAAAATGTAATGACCGGTGTGTTCAAGTATGGCCCGATAGATGGCGCCTGAACACCCCCACCCCTCCCCATCGCCTAGTTTACAATAGACTGAAATTAAGGGCAATAACTCTGGGCGATCAGAATGGAGAAGGAGGTGTAGTTATATGCTGAACAAGTTTCTATACGTCTTTACCATTGTCATTTTAAAAGGTAGGTTAAATAAGTTTTGTTTTTGCTATGGTAGCTCATTTCTGCCACCCCAGTTAGTCAATATAAAATAGGCAGTGCCTAAAAGCGAGCACAAGTTAATATAAAAAATATGCACATTTAAAACTGATGCATAGCTTCACTGAAGCATGCTTTTTAATATACTTTACTATTAGGAATTTTCATTATCGTGTCATGGAAATTTTGGCGAGATTTCTGCAGGAAAATGAAATCAATGGTCAAAATCTACGATCATTTAACTTGACCTGTCGTGACGATAATCTTTACCATACTTTTCTTTTCGCTCTGATCCGCAATATCCTGTATATCTAGAGACGTCTTCTTGTCGGGCCCATTATATAGATGGCTTCCGGTTCCGGTTGGTCTGGGAATTCCATGTCCTGAATGTATGTAAGAAAAGTGATATATATTTGTGACGCGCCAGTTTCCTTCTGTCAATAACCCTCACCGACAGTCACAGTATTTGCTTAACAATTAATGTTTAATTGAGATTTCCTTCACAGATAGTCTTGTATAATTTGTTTAACCTCACATGCTGGAACTGTATGACAGGATTTGGAATATCTACGTTGTCCGAAAAAGGACATCGTTAATGTTTGCTATTACTTGTAACAATTGGCATTCTCTGGTGGTATCTGGACTATACGGGAAGCAGAATAGCCTCTGGTCAATGCATCCGGCGAAACTGGACATCATTCAGTAAATGATTGACAGGTATCATCAGATAAAATGTCATTTGCACCAAGATTTTTAACCTACGTCCATCCACAGATACTGATATTTGTTTTACTTTTAAATATACGTATACCATTTACAGAGCATCCGACACCAGGAAATAGCATTGTAATCGATTTGTGAGAATACAAATGAATATAGTCTTAGGCGGGTCCATGGTTGTGCTAAGGGGGTCCAATTTTCGAAGGTGTTTTCTTCTGCAAATAAGCTTGTTGGTCAAATGCTACAAAGTATTTATGGTTCTTAATCTTTTAAGTTCCTGATACACCAACCCGTGAGAATGATAAAGCAGTCATTACCCGTGAAACCAGTTTTATGTTCTTAGGAAACCACGCGGGACTAAAGGCACATGTCATGACTGTGTTCTGGGCAAGCCACTTTACTCCAGTTGCTATAATTAGCATGCGACGAACCTCCCGCATAGTGTTCGCCGAGGAAGCCAAACTGCTACTACGTCGAGACGCTACCGCAAAATTAGCTTTGTAAACAAATTCTATAAACCGGTTTGAAGGCTACTTAATCGTCGGTGGCAAAATTTCGAAATTTCACTTTGATGTTATATACAATATTCCAAAGTTGAAATGAAAAGCTTTGTTTCAAAATTCAGACTTATTCCTGCGTTCACCACTTTCCTTCTGTGTTTGTGTGTTATAGTATCATATTCTTTTTTCTCCTGGTTTTGTTTAGGCTATCATTATATTCGATCAATTTTGTTGTGCATGAAATACAGTTTTATAGATGGTCGACGGGCCCTGAACACATGTTTCAAGCTACAGCGGCAGAGTATCCTTTATCGTTGCATACTCAGGGCAGGCATGTACACGCGCGTGTGTGTGACCGGGTTAGATTCCACCTGTCCTATTTACAGGTCAGTTAAGTACACACTGAATATAACACGCCCAACTGACCGTACGTGACGTACACGTACATGCTTCACGTGCATCCAGGTGGCCAATAACACGCGATGTTTACCCTTCTAGTCCAGATAACTGATGAAATATTTACTGACATCATATGCTGACGTCATCAAAGTTGAGTTTTTATGAAACTCTTATACACTGAAAGTTTAAATTTGATAAGCGTGTGGATTTTTTTCAGAGATAAAATGATAAACAAAATTTTACGCGAAGGTATGGAAGGTCCTTGTTGACCCCTTACCAAGAGTGTAGACAATTCACTTTAGTCAAATGTCTTTCAATATCAGCGAAGCTTTAAAGCGCTTTAGTCTGTGTATGTGTTAATTTAACATGGCGTCGAACTCCTTAGGATCTGTTAAGAGAATAATGGCTTATATCGGCACAAATTATTCAAGTCCATTGGAACAAAACTATCGTGTATTTCTACATGCCTACTTAGTATTTTATCATTTCTACGATCAAAGTTTTTCACTGTTTACATTAGCAATCTACGGTTGAAATCTGTCAGCTTAAGTTATTCGGGAACATGTGTTGTAAGTGATTTTTAAGCTACCTTTAAGTTGACTCAGCTTTAAAACACAATCGGTACACCCGTAAGTTTTCCACGAACCAGAGCTCTAAGAAGCATCAGATCACGTTAAAAACCAGTCTTGATGGTTTGTTTACACATGTGGTGCGGATGAGTACAACAGGAACAGGACTATTTCTTTTTATATAATTGTGATGTCAGGTGTTTATAATCGGGCTATAGTTGCATTCGGAACTCCTCAAGAATGTGTTTTAGGCCACACTACAATCGAGAAGACCGATTAATCAGTTGATCACGCTGGCACTGTGTGATTTGCTCGCTTTTCCACATTTTTGTGAACTGACCTTTTTGTCTATTACACCTTATATAAGATATAAATAAGACGACCTTGGTGTTTTTTTTAACATTTTCTCTTTTCTACGCTTAGTCAAGCTTTGGTATATTGAAAGAATTCTACGAGACCAAATCGATTCCTTGCATTTCTGCTTGTCTATTCATTACAAGAAATATAACTTTTGACCATTCCCGTTGGACTTGCATTCGTCACTGTCATGTTGTTACTGGCTCAATCTTTGAGAGCAAAGCGGGACTGTTTTCAATCGGGATCCGGAGGCCTTCAGTCATTTGTTTGCATTTATTAAGTGTAAAAAACCGAATCGTTTTATCATTAAGATCGTTATTTTGCGCACTGTTTCACTGTTACTCTAATGTCCACAGTCCAGTTTTGCATATTGAATTGCAGTTTCGTCGATAATATTAACACATTGTCGTAGCAATTTGTCAGGGAGATAACAATTTAAATTCTTAATTTTTGATCGAAACATCAGGTATATATATCATATCTCCGGTTGTACTAGGTGAACCTATATTTACGTGTTTAGGTCGAATTCATGGATTTATCTGGTTTTGTCTGTTACTTGGTGTATACGCTGTGACTTAACGTTATTGATATCTTTAACACCACTACCTAATATGTATCATTAACAGACGTTAAACATCCAGCAGGTATGTCATTTGCTTAATATTACTTTTGTTTCAACTTCGATGTCAACTAGACAACGTCACGGTATCAAAACTCCGGTGATTTTTAACCTTACACAAAAGAAAGAGGTGGTGTCAGATTGTAGGTATTTTTTTTTTTTTTTTTAATCATCCTTATCAAAAATCTGCATAATATCTGTAACATCAATTGTCTCTTGTCTCTGTGTGAGACAGAGGGAACATAGATCTTTTAATTTGGAAATATCTTCTTCGGTTTAACCAAATTAAACATTGTCACGTCCTTTTTGGACAGCGCAGTCCCCTTGTAATATAGCACTAGTTTGGTCATAACTTTAAGGTTGCGTACACCGTGTAACTGAACTACAACGTACATTAAAGTAGCTTTGGCCGGAAAACATGTTTTTGTAAAAGACATACTACATGTGGTAAGTAGTATGAAAATATTAATATTCTTATCTGACTGTAGTCTACATGAGACTGGCGATTGCCCTACATAACAAACACCAGCTGAATACACAGGTCGGCGTTAAGTTATAACTTAACACAACAAGTAGAGGAGTTGGGGTTAGGTCTTGTGTCAGAAACTTATCTTAATCAAAACACAATCAAGTGTGTGGTAGATTTATCGTTACGTGTCATGTATATCGATATTTGTTTACAGTTTGTAAATCAATACTTCTAAAACATACTTATGTTGTTTTAATGATAAGAATGGCGCTGGATGAAAAGAGGTCGACTGTGAGAATGGTACAAGAAAAAAAATTGTCTAACTTTAGTGGGGGTGCTTTTTATGGCATTTTATACAGTTTCTTAGCATTTGAAACTATTTTTAATATGTACGGGTATGGCATGGTGTAACTAGAAATGTGTTCTGTTGATGATTCATTTTTGTGGTTTTACCAACAGTTCAAAGATGATGATGATGATGATGATGATGATGATGATGATGATGATGATGATGATGATGATGATGATGATGATGATTGCAGTACATACTTGTTAAGGATGATGATGATGATGATGATGATGATGATGATGATGATGATGATGATGATGTTTTAAGGATGATGACATGATGATGATGATGATGATGATGATGATGATGATGATGATGATGATGATGATGATGCAGTACATACTTGTTAAGGATGATGATGATGATGATGATGATGATGATGATGATGATGATGATGATGATGATGATGATGATGATGATTGCAGTACATACTTGATGATGATGATGATGATTGCAGTACATACTTGTTAAGGATGATGATGATGATGATGATGATGATGATGATGATGATGATGATGATGATGATGATGATGATGATGATGATTGCAGTACATACTGATTAATGATGACACATATAATGAATGACCTGAAAATATCTGGATTTTCTACAGAATTCACGAGACGGGCTTCTGTTTTCTTCATTTTTTCTACAGAAGACAACAGATGGACCATTGACTATATATATTACAGTCCATATCTTGCAGTTTTTAAAATATTTTAATTTTCAGCGCTGCGATTTCCCTCGACACATTGTCGTTTGTTTTCTTGAATGATTTTGTATCGATGTTCCGGTATAATGCTACTTCGTAATGTATTAATATTTATATCATTCACAAGGTAGGGTTTATCCTGGCTCAGTCGGTAGTACGTCGGTATGTACTCCGTTCGACGATGGTGGTATCTGCGCTGGAGGGAACTGTACACATGGTCAAGGGGGTTAACCTCATAGGCTGTGAATGGCATGCGACGTGCCTTCCATATGTTGTTCAATGTGATCGCCATTAGCTACATTGAACTTTAAGGCTTAATTACCTGCTTTAAAATAACACTAACTGTTCAAAGGTCGATACCTCTAACAAACAAAAAAAACCCCAAATAAACAATACTTAATGTTAATAGTCTCAGAAATACTGTTTTTACGACAGTCAGAAGTGTTTGTTTTTTTCTGCAGCTTTGTTCAATGCAACAGCGCGTGTAAAATCAAAGTGTTTTTGGCACTGTATTTGATGTCTTGTACCCCTCCCCTGTTTATGATGGGTTATGAAACTGTATTTAATATCTTGTCACACACACCCTTGTTTATGATGGTATTGAAACTGCTTTTGATGTCCTGTCACACCCCCATCCCCCACCCACCCTTGTTTATGATGGGTTATGAAGCTGCATTTGATGTCCTGTCCCCCTCCCTTTCTCGTTCTCTTCAGACGAGCATTCCCATTTCGGGAAAACCAAATGACGTAATCGAGAGGACTTGACATGAGCTGTTTGTGTTAAGATGACATTGTCTGGGTCAAACTATCTGACTTGAGTGTATGGCCATCCTAACTAGCATTGATAACGTTAACTTGTCTCAATTAGCTGCCTGTCAATTGATTGCTCTCATCATAGGCTCTCTTATTGCCGAACGGATTTTTTTTTTCTATTTTAAATTTCTTCTTTCTCTTAGGGCTCTTTCTCCAACAAAAGTTTTAACATTGTTCTTATTCCTTAATCATAACAAACAGTAATTTCGGTCTTGTAAAATCGTCTTTCCGAAACTAAATCAAAGTATTAGATTTTTTAAACATTTAAAGAATTTTTTTAAGAAAATTTGAAATTTATTCGATGTTTTCATTCTTGAGATATAGATTATTTATTATAATATTGGACAGCGTTTTGGGGCCCGAGCCGAGACCAGGTACGAAGTACACCCTTAATCGGCGGTTGTTGTGGAAGAAAGTTAGCATCTTGATGTTAATATGGAATTTTCTACAATGTACAACAAACGACAACAGCAAATGCATTCTGTGTGCCTGTGGATACGGTCTTGATTGCTACATACCGTCAGAAGCGTAGATTTTAGGATTTCGGCATAGTTATTTACTTGTAACCAGACAGCCAATTTTCTACAGATGTTTCCGAATTCGTAAGGTCATAACTTGAATAATACTTGTAGTTTCGTTTTCAAACACTCGTTGGAAAGATGAAATATTTCCCGTAGAGAAAATAAGGCCTTAATTAGATTTGCGGCCCCTAAAAATATCAAAACACATAACTTTAAAAAAGTATGTTCAGTGTTCCATTCTCGGAAGTTAAAACTCATGTCACTATAACACATATATATGGACCGTAGACTGGGAATTCGAGCAAGTCCTTGTTTCATAGATAAATCAAGAAAAAAATGTTCTGACTTCAAATGACGTTAAGAATATTTATGGTCTAAGCATTTAAGAAAAGATATTGTTTAGAAAAGGGTGATAACTCATTTGAAACTTTACCCGCATACTCTGAAGTGAGAGCAATTTCAATCTTCATCTGCAGTTCAGGATTATTGATTCGCCCTCTAAAGCTATCGACCTTGGATTGTTTTCTCTTCTGACGCCTCCATCGTTGATATTTGTTAATGACGTGTACTCCCCACGATATCACCCCCATTGATAGCCTATAAAGGGATTCTACTCACCCAGGCCGTAATGGCCAACAGGAGACAGCTCGTTTGGTATTGACCTCAAGCGTTTGTAAAAAGATACTGCTTACTTCGCCCTTGACTCAAATAATCTATAAATGGAGATAACTCACTTGACCCAAAACAGAGATGAACATATTATGTAATGTATTTCGTCGTCATGAAGGGTGTATACTTTAAAAAACAACAACTAAAAGTTAGCATGTTTAAAACTATTTAGAATTTATGTTTCTGTCCTGATCGACCACAAACTAGACGTGAACTCTTAACCTTATCTAAAATTAAACAAAATATTTCCGCAACAAATGTTTAATGTCGAAACGGTTTTCATATTCTTTGTGACATTAGAATAACATTTTTGCTTCTTTTTTTTTTCTAATTTCACAGTTATCTAAAAATAAATAATAATCTTAAGCTATACAAACGTACACTTAATGCTTAAAGAAAGCTAACAAGGCTTTGTGTACCTATCCAAGACAGGAATGTTTCTTCGGAAACCTCTTATGTGTCGACATTTGCTAAATTACGGACTTAAGTAGGGCTGTAAGCTGCCCTCTTTATCATTAACAGTGCCATGGGTTACGAGAAGTTTTATGTGACAAAGAAAGATGGAATGGATATTTTTGCAAATGAATACTTGTACAATCATATGTGTTAATTAAGTATCCCCCGGAAACACATACGTCATTGGAAGTTATGAAATAAGAATGCAGAAATAACTTTACTTCATTTTCTGAGAGTCGCGGGATAATCTTAGGTCTAGTAATTTACACAGTAGGGATTTTCTTTTGATATTTTGATTGGAACATTTAAAAAAGGGTCAAAAGTGAAATAAAAACATTTTACAGCGGTCCTAACTCGTATTGTGTCACAAAGTTTGTCTGATCGTCTGTACATGTGTCATAAAATTTATGAAATTTAACACGTGAACTGTTGGACAGAAGATCTGAGCTGGAGTTAAACTGGGAACATTTCTTTGAGACAATTCTAGGCTCCACGTGCCCGGATATTAAAAAGTGTCTAAGGTAGGTGGTGCAATCATTTGGATTGATTGACTGGAATATATATCTAATTTCTCTTGAAAAGTAGTCCCATTTATTTATTTTTTTTTTCGAATAGAACTTTTTTTTATTAATTTTTTTCTTAGTGAAAGATTTAAAAATCTTGTGTATCGAAGTTTACGTGGAAGGTTCACTATATCGTGTTATAGTGTAACAAAGCGGCAACAGTCAAATACTTGTTATATTGTACCGATCATGCGCAACAGGTCATGTATTTCAAAGGGTTGATGTATAACTAACTGTATGGTGTATTCTGGTGTTGAGGTAATTAGACACTAAATATCACATTTATCACGACTGAGAAAAGTGAGACAGTTAAGAAATATCACGTTCTTTGAACGATAAATATTTATACTTTATTGTGTGTTACTCGTGGCACTGAAATAATTGATGTCACAAAGACCAGTGCAATTGATGTATATGATGAGCATGTGTTTCCCAAAGGTAATCTGACTACTTAAAGTGTTTCGTTTTATCTTTTAGATATCTCACGTGTTTTGCAAAGAAATACAGTAACCATACACTAGATCTGTATTTTCAGTAGGAAAGTTAATCACTCTCCAATCAGTAACTAAAATGACCATTTAAACCCCCGAGGTTCTTGTCCGCTTCTTACAATAGTAGATTTTATTATGCACGTGCATCGATTTCGGAATTTGACGAGGCTATTTAAGATGCTGCGTGAGGTTTGTCCGTGAATAGCCTCTCATTGATGAAGTGTCCGTCAGAAATGAATTTGTGGTGACCATCGACTTGACCCTTTCGTTACAATGGACATTGGTATTAAGGATCACGCATACAGCCAATTTACCAACGGCAAGGGAAAGCATCTATAGCGATAATATTTAGAACTTTGGCAATCATTTTCGTTACTAGATGGCCATTCATATGCTAAGCCATTCGTCAACAATTTATTGAAATCGATATATCGTACCGTGTCGCATCCGACTATGACTGGCCAATGTGGCCGAAATGATATGTAGCAAGTACCTAAGAATGATTGACCGCGTTTGAAATGGTCGAAATGACTTCGCGAGACTGATAACGATGATAGGTGATTATTTAATATAGTGTTGACGATGCAATTATTGATACGTCAATCACAAGCGGAAGTAGATTATACACCAAACAATAGCCGAAAGTGACCACGGCTACGTTATCATGACTGATTTCAACCTGATGATATCAGCTTCAGTAGCAAAAATTAAAATTAAAAAAAAAAGTTTATGTTCCCGTCATTGAATATATATTAGCAAACTGTTTACAAAAAATAGATATCGATTACTTTTAGTGAAATTATTCTCGCTGTTGCGAGAAAGATTAGCCTCTAACCAAACACGTTGGGTAGCAAAAGGTTGAAACTGATCTTAAAGTTAGGTAGGTATACATATGGTGCAGTTGAATGTCTGTTATCTATCACACAGGAATTCCAACCGGCTTGATTATCTCTTCAATAGAGGGTTTAATATATAGATCTGCACAATATCACCTCACCAGACTGCGTGTTACAACACATATTGCAAATTCACATTGCACTTGATACCATATGGTGTATTGCACGCACCCAGTTTCTATATCCAGCTGTTCTAAAAACTCAAGAAGTTGGATAAATCTTAATTGAATTTCAGTTGTTTCTGGTGCTCATCATTTTGACAATTATATCTAATGGTATATTGGAACGTGAATTTCTGCTGGCAGGTGATTATAAAGTTTGAAGTACACTGCAAATAAATAGTAGCATTTCGTGCAATGTAAATGATGTCTTATCTTGAATTTGAGACAAATTACGGAATACCTAAAAAAAAACACGTAAACTTTGATTTGATATATCTCTATTAATATATCAACTTTCGGTTCACACCCGGAACATCTCATGCAATGATTGAGAGAATTTTTCTCGTATACTGATATCAGAAACAGAGAACAAAAACACGTGATCGCTAACTTTGGAAGTTTAGTATTATTATCTATTACAAATTGTGAAGAATCCCCAAACATATTAAAACAAACTAGGATAATGTCTGTAAGGAACAATATTAATATATTACAACTTACTAGAAATATACACTGATGACTAATATACATTGTTTGTAACATATTCTACCCTGCACTTTTGAGATACAGCTGGTTTTTTTCAGAGAGCAAGAGGTTTTTTCTGTGTTCTCTTTTGATACCACACGCTATAACAGAGTTATAATAGGAATTATTGGGTAGATTTGAGGGACTGCAAATGGACAAACTCTAGTGACTAAAAATTCGTTATCGCATCTTGTAGAGTAATTTTGAGTGCTGCTGTGTTTTGTTTGGTAACCGCCATTAATGTTCAACATGTTCAGATTTGCAGTTCACTTTTTCCTTCTTTTTTTCGCAGGTTATAAAATCAAAAATCTAAGAATATATTAATGATGGATTTCCCTTGCAGGAAGAAACAAATCTTTGTCACGTCTGATAAATGTTCGAAACCATCGACAAGAAAATGTAACATTCCTTCGTTCGGTTTACAGGAATAGATTCTTTTTAATTTCATGCACAAAAGAAGGTCACACAAATGCATGTACAAGTGGCTTTGTAACTGGTGTTATTTTTAACATTGTCTGTTTACATCAGCACTTGAATATATTATATAAGATGGCATCACAGACATATTCCTCTCGAGAAAATCACGTGTGCCATGTAAACGAAAGTTGTAATAATGCCTGTATATTCATACTAAGTGGTTCAAAGATTAGACTAAAATGTTAAGATTTGGATGGTAGCGACCCCAAGTGTTAAGTCGTCTTTCCGAACTGTTGTCTTTTTGTAGCAGAGGCAGTGTTCGTTGTCCGTCGATTCCCGCCCTCTAGTCAGTCAGTCGGTCAGTGAATTAATTGAGTGAGGTAGCCACCAGCCACGACAAGGAGATACCATCATTGGTTGTCCACAGAGCTAAAACCCAATAAACAATCCTTCCTGTCTGATGGAATAGATAATGATAAAGATAAAGATATATAATTACATCATTTGAGCTTACTGTACTCCAGCATGTAGCTTTTGTGAACTCATCATACCATACGGGCTTTCCAATGCCCAGGTTAGTGAACTGATTTCGATTTTTTCGTAAGTTTGCTCCCTTTTTATTATGTCGATGTGCAGTGTTCCGTGGAAGTTTAAATTGGTCGCCAGGGATTCGAAACCTTCCGACAGTAGCATTATGTATCTGAGAATAAAAAGTACATCTTGGAATATGGTAAAAATATCACAATTGGAAGCCGTCACCCAACACGGAAAAACAAATAAACATTTGACTCCTACATAATTGGAAGCAGACTCCCATCAAGATGAAGCGTCCGGAAGCCATAACTCGATCTGAAGAAGTGTTTGGACATTTGCCTCTTTCACAAATGGAAGTAGTCACTCAACATGAAAAAACCTTTGAACATTTGACTCTTTCACAATTGGAAGCCTTCGCTCATCCTGAAAAAAGTATTTGAAAATTTGGTTCCTTCACAATCGTAAACCGACATCTTCCATGAAAAAGGAACTGGAAGCAGTCACTCGACCTGGACAAGCGTTTGAACATTTGCCTCTTTCACAATTGAAAACCGTCACCAACATGATGAAACATTTGAATACTTGACTCCTTCACAATTGGAAGTCGTCAGTCCTCACCTTCTACCTCTTGTCATATGTGCAGCGATAGTTAAGAAAGCGGTTCTGGTTGAACCCAAACAGACTTCATCACCAATAACGAAACAGTCTTCGACTTAATCACAAGAGAAAATCTACATTCATGGAGATGCTATATCTGATGCCACCATGCTTTGTATATGGACTACACCACTAATTATAATGTGTATCACAAATAGAGTTAAGCGTTTGTCATGAAGAAGCCTTTGCCTCCAGCATAAGCAGACGCCGTTGCTCACGAAGCCTCTGACTTCCCCTCAAGTGAATATCATTATGATTAAGTCGCATTTGAATCCAGCACAAATATAAGATGTCTTCAGTAGTGGTTAAATTACTTCTGACTACAAAAGAAGACGTTATCGCTAATGCTAAATTCGCCTTTGCCTTCAACATAAGTGGATTTCATCCTTTGGTGAGAAGGAAGAGAGCTGATTTATAAGTTATGAGCCTTGTTTTGCAGACGTTAAGCAGGGATGTCCTTTTCCAGCTCTACTATTCCTAGACTAATTAAGGCTGTTTACCCGAATACTGGCGTCATTTGGTCAGTTTATGTCAAAATGTAGCACTCTAAAGTAAACGAGACAAATGACTTGCAAAATGGACAAAATCGCTGAAAGAGCAGTGATTCATTATTTGCATAAGAAAGGTTTTGTTGCACCTATGGATAGTCATACTGATATGGTAGCAACACTAGGTAGTAATACCCCTTCAAATGACACAGTGGGTGGAGGAATTTAAGCGTGGCAGACAGTCTTGGGGAAGGTGCCCGTCCTTGAAGGGTTGCTACTTTCGCAACCTCAGAAATGGTAAGTAAAGTCCATGATATTGTTGTGGCTTAAATGCGAGTTACACAGAGATATATAGCCAGTACAGTTTGGGTTTCACAGGAAAGAGTCCAATGCATTCTCACGGAAGATCTTGCAATAAGAAAGCACTCAGCCCGTTGTGTACCAAGAATGTTGACAGCTGATCAGAGACGCACCAGGCGGACTTTGTCGCGTGCTAATCTAATCCTGATAGAGGCAGATGCTGCTAACTTTCTGTATAGGTTGGTGAGTATGGATCATTTCACCCCAGAGACCAAACAACTGTCCAAACAATGGATGTATTCTGCTTCACCAACGCCAAAGAAGGCAAAAACTGTTCAATCAGCTTCATGGGATGCTGATGGTAGATTATCTGCTAAAAAGGCAAACAATCAATGACACATATTATGCATCACTTCTTATGCAGTTAAAGGAAAATCTTCACCTCAAGCACCACGGAAAACTCAGTAAAGGTGTGTTGTTTCACCGGGACGATGCCCCTGTTCACAAGTCTGTCGTTACAATGGCTGCCTTTAACGATGGTGACTTTTCATTGATTGATCATCCGCCTTTTTCGTCTGATCACGCTTCATCAGACTTTCATCTTTTTACAAAATTGAGAAGGCCATTTCCAACCAACTTTCGGTCAGATAATGAAGAATTTAAAACTACTTCTTTAAAAGTGGCATCGAGACCCTTAAACATCGCTGACAAAAGTGTATAGATACAGAAGTGGATTATGCTGAAAAATAATGCAATATGTCCGCCATAATTCAAGCCCTTAAACATGAGGCTCACAACTTATCTCAGTTAGGTGTATCAGGATGTGACGTTTCAAAAACAAAACGCATCACAAAACCATACTTACTGTATGTCAAGGTGTTGCTCACTCCAATACTTACTGCATGTCAAGGTGTTGATCACTCCCATACTTACTGTATGTCAAGGTGTTGATCACTCCCATACTTACTGCATGTCAAGGTGTTGCTCACTCCCATACTTACTGCATGTCAAGGTGTTGATCACTCCCATACTTACTGCATGTCAAGGTGTTGATCACTCCCATACTCACTGCATGTCAAGGTGTTGATCACTCCCATACTCACTGCATGTCAAGGTGTTGATCACTCCCATACTTACTGCATGTCAAGGTGTTGCTCACTCCCATACTTACTGTATGTCAAGGTGTTGCTCACTCCCATACTTACTGTATGTCAAGGTGTTGCTCACTCCCATACTTACTGTATGTCAAGGTGTTGCTCACTCCCATACTTACTGTATGTCAAGGTGTTGATCACTCCCATACTTACTGCATGTCAAGGTGTTGATCACTCCCATACTTACTGCATGTCAAGGTGTTGATCACTCCCATACTTACTGCATGTCAAGGTGTTGCTCACTCCCATACTTACTGCATGTCAAGGTGTTGATCACTCCCATACTTACTGCATGTCAAGGTGTTGCTCACTCCCATACTTACTGTATGTCAAGGTGTTGCTCACTCCCATACTTACTGTATGTCAAGGTGTTGCTCACTCCCATACTTACTGTATGTCAAGGTGTTGATCACTCCCATACTTACTGTATGTCAAGGTGTTGATCACTCCCATACTTACTGTATGTCAAGGTGTTGATCACTCCCATACTCACTGTATGTCTAGGTGTTGATCACTCCCATACTCACTGTATGTCAAGGTGTTGATCACTCCCATACTTACTGCATGTCAAGGTGTTGCTCACTCCCATACTTACTGCATGTCAAGGTGTTGCTCACTCCCATACTCACTGCATGTCAAGGTGTTGATCACTCCCATACTCACTGCATGTCAAGGTGTTGCTCACTCCCATACTCACTGCGTGTCAAGGTGTTGCTCACTCCCATACTCACTGCGTGTCAAGATGTTGCTCACTCCCATACGTACTGCGTGTCAAGGTGTTGCTCACTCCCATACTTACTGCTCACTCCCATACTTACTGCGTGTCAAGGTGTTGCTCACTCCCATACTTACTGCGTGTCAAGGTGTTGCTCACTCCCATACTTACTGCGTGTCAAGGTGTTGCTCACTCCCATACTTACTGTGTGTCAAGGTGTTGCTCACTCCCATACTTACTGTGTGTCAAGGTGTTGCTCACTCCCATACTTACTGTACGTCAAGGTGTTGCTCACTCCCATACTTACTGTATGTCAAGGTGTTGCTCACTCCCATACTTACTGTGTGTCAAGGTGTTGCTCACTCCCATACTTACTGTGTGTCAAGGTGTTGCTCACTCCCATACTTACTGTGTGTCAAGGTGTTGCTCACTCCCATACTTACTGTGTGTCAAGGTGTTGCTCACTCCCATACTTACTGTGTGTCAAGGTGTTGCTCACTCCCATACTTACTGTGTGTCAAGGTGTTGCTCACTCCCATACTTACTGTACGTAAAGGTGTTGCTCACTCCCATACTTACTGTACGTCAAGGTGTTGCTCACTCCCATACTTACTGTACGTCAAGGTGTTGCTCACTCCCATACTTACTGTATGTCAAGGTGTTGCTCACTCCCATACTTACTGTATGTGTTGCTCACTCCCATACTTACTGCGTGTCAAGGTGTTGCTCACTCCCATACTTACTGTATGTCAAGGTGTTGCTCACTCTAGTCCCAGTCACATATTAACTACATAACTTAGATAGTTCAGGTAAAGGTTACGATATCAGTCGGTATAAGAGGTTACAGCAAATTCCACCAAGTGTTATGTTTTGATAAATTACGGTACTAGGAAAACTGTGATAACCCAAGCGTAATATTCCTAACGCTGTTTGCTTAGTTACAACTCTTTAATAGTTTGGTCGCACGAATATCGCCCGCTCGAGATAAAGCAGTATTGGTGTTTATGACTCGTGAAATAAAAAATGATGTTCAGTTATAATGGTATAGTTTATGTTCATTGGAAGAATAAAAATTGAAATGTAAATTCTTGAGATATTGAAACATGTCGCATATTTTCTTTTTTTTTTCTTTCAGTTTTTCTACTGCCCTCCCCCCCCCCCCCCTTCACCCTATGGCACTAAACTTCCACCTGTTAAATTATTGTTTACCGTGGAAGTAAAAGAACAACATATGCTGTGCAGATATAAACATGACAGAACAAAGATAGACAGTTTTGGCTTAGCCCTATTTGTGTTTCACCCAATGTTGTAAACAAACGACATGCATGCTGCAATCATTTCGTTTGTATTACATAAAAGTTTATTGCGGTTCTTGAAAGCGTTCTGTGCATCACATTTACTACATCTGTTTCATTCTGGTTTTTATCATTTGCAGTGGGGTTTTTTTTATTTATTTATGTAAAAGGAGTTTTCTGGCGCACTAAATTAGTGGTTTCGAGAGAACGAACCTACCAGATTGCTATCGTTGTGAACCATGCCCTTTGACTAGAAATAGCATTCAGATATTTAGTTCAGTGTTTATATTAGAAATTATACCATTATTCAAAAATACAGTTTGATTATACTCCTCTTGACCAGAAGTCAATGTCTCTAGGGTCTGTTCTTTTACTGTTCAAGAAATACTAGTTTTCGCTTCAAATAAAGATTTTTCGATGTACACTTTAACTGAACAGAGAGAATACTACAAACTTGAAATGATGAATTCAGCTTTAGGCATAAATGTTTCAGCTGGTCATAGAGGTTGGGGATGTGAAATTGAATGAATATGTATGAGACAATTATTCGCTATTGCGATGCCAATTGGAATTCTTTTGAAATTTCGAAATCATTTTACGCAAATTGCAGATTACAGGGGCTGGAGGATTTCCCCATCTATAATTTGGCATTACTATCGATTAATTTTGATGTGCCCCAGTCCTCTCTTGGGTTGTATGTCCTTTGCCTTGTTGGCGAATCTAGAATGAAGAAATGGTTGCATGATGCAGTTCAGTAACTTATTTGGGTATACCGTATCTAATTGTTGATTTGTTTTGAAAGGTACTACTCGTTTCTAAGTCTTTTGTACATTATTTTCCAAACTGTGTAACTATTAGTCTCATTATTTCCGCGAGTCAACTTTTACTGTCTATTTAGAATACCCCTGTTTACCCATGCCCGACTATCTCTCTGTGAACAAATTATCAACTGTTATGTTCTTGTCTTGAAAATAGACATGGAGATGAATAGACACATTGACCAGTATAGAAGTATGCCTTTTTCCTAGAAAAAAAAGTGTGAAAATTTATCGGTGTCAGTGTCAGTGTCAGATGTATTAAGCTTATTGATTGGTTTTGAGGAGTTCACACAACATTTTAATAGGTTATAACCTTCAGAGATGACTGAGCGATGAATAACTTAAGAAAATGAACTTAAGAAGTGGGGTATTTACAAGTCGTTTACCTAAAAATCATCTCATTTTCTTTATTTATAAACAGGCCCTATATCAAGCATCGTCTTTGTCCGCCATTTTCATTTACGATAGAAATGTCGCTTTTATTACCATAGCAACAATAGAGTTCATAACTCATTTACATATTCATACATCCTTGATGATATCGCTCTCCTGAAATTAGCTCATGATCTTCTTGGATCATCAGTGACGTCACAATATTGATCACCTGACCGGAAATTCCAGAGATACGATTAATTACAGAATTTAACACCTACACTTTTACTTGTAATCAATAACTGTGTGAAACGGATGACATAATTTCATGTCTTCAGGAAAAATCGCGACACGTTAAAATGTAAACATATTAAGCCTTTAAGACAAATATCGTGTAGTAATTGTGGTAGTTTTCACACAGATATCTAATCAATACAGTTTTGAACTACATGGCAATCACGTGATATCTTATGTGATATTTCACTGACGAGTCCGAAGATATATTTTACAAAAGCCATACAAATGAGCAGTTATTTTCAATACAAATTTAGAATAAGGCACATTAGAGACATACAACGGAATAAACTGCACTATACAGCTGTTTTGTCCATCTAGGACTCATCAGTGATGCTATGGACCTATATTTTAAAACCTATGTGTGGTGATTTAGAAAAAAGAAAAGAATACAAAAATAAATAAAAGTCAAAATCTGAATGGGGTTGTGCACAAGCCTTATATTTCAATTATATTTCATTTTTTCCAGATATCCGAAACGTGATGTGTATATATTGAACCATTGCACTATTCCAATTAATTAAAACGTGACAGTTTACGGCAAACCTCAGGGGACTTCGAGACCACCGGCAGTGCCTTCCACCTGTAATCTGGTATACATTAAAAAAAAAAAAAAAACACACACACACACAATTGAAGGACGAAACAGTTGTATGATGCAGTTTAATCATTCATTTCTATTGCATCTTAATCTTAAATATTGAAAGGTGCTATTTACTTCTGGTACTAGTTAGTACTTCGAGGTGTACGATGTAAATGATCGATTCTATTCATGAAGACATGCTTACCGTGGCTGCTTTAACTGGAGATACGAAGACATCTCCGACAATCGATCAGCCTTTTTTCTCTGTTAACATTTACCAGTTTGGAGACCTGTTAGGGAGCTTGATTCAGCGAGCCTGTGTCTAAGTCTGTATCAGTACTGCAATTACCTTATATAGCTAATGTTATTAGGACAAACTTAAAATCACCGCACGTCCTTTACCGATGTCACTTATACGGCGTCAGTCTGACTAAGGTAAGTCAAACACATTATACATATGCAAGCCTCACTGTTAACGCAGACACTTTTAAAAGTGTTCCGAAAAAAGGAGATTGTTTACATAAATATTTGGGTTATATGGAACTACAGCTCGTGTATGTGTGTTCTCACCGTGTGACGAAACAGTTGCATGTGCATTAGGATACCACGCAGTAAGAACACGTGTACTTTGGAACAAAATGGTTGGTTGAATACAGCTCAGTTGACATAATTACATAACTAGCGGTTATTAAGTATTGTATTTCTTTAACTCGTGTCAATGGTTTTTTTTTTTCAAAAG
This sequence comes from Ylistrum balloti, assembly GCF_031769215.1. Lineage (NCBI taxonomy): Eukaryota > Metazoa > Mollusca > Bivalvia > Pectinida > Pectinidae > Ylistrum > Ylistrum balloti. The sequence goes on along the minus strand of NW_026782698.1, from coordinate 140,630 downwards.
TTACAAAAATAAACAAAACAACCATAAGTTTGTGAGACCTGTTTCTACTACAATATAAAAGCTGTTTCGAGGATAAATTTGTTTATGACATTAGGTAGGGCGTAATGATATGATCTGTAGTGAAATACCGCTAATTAGCGTGCAAAATTGACAATTTCAGAAATACATACGCGTGGAAATATAATCCGTTACAAATTATGCAAAGTAGTGAGTTGGATTTAAGCAATAAATGATAGAATGCTCCAAGTAAAAATCAAATTATTACAAAAAACAATCGTAGACTACTTATTGCGCGTTTATATTTATAAACAACAGCACGTTTACACAATAGCCTGAGAGTGAGTTTACAGAGGGTATTGTGGTAGAAATCGCGTGCTATGTGTGTACTGATAATGTGACGTCATAGCTACATAGGATACAAAGAGTTTTCTGTTTTACATGCAGATTGTGTCATCCAACTTCTTAAGTACACCACACAACGAACAGTTTCCGTTCACATCCAGTCATTGACAGAAAAAAACATCGTGGCTTCATGTAAGTGACGTCACATGTAATGCATAAAACACTATAACAGTCACGTGATGTACATTTAATGTATGACGTCATTTTTAATGGATACCGCACAATGTCTTTGAAATGATTGTCGTACGGTAAGTGTGCTTCAAAATAACACTCTTTATTTGTGACGTTACATATTTGATAGGTGTCACGTTTTGACTCTTACTCGTTTGACGTCATATTGTGTCGTATTGGACACCACTGAGTGATTTTTACCTGCGTACTCGGTTTGTTGAAATTAAACTGACCAGGACAGGATTAAGATATGCTATACTGTGATACTGGAATTTGATACAGCTCTGAATAGAATCCCATGCAGTGATGACTAATGCGTACACTCGTCGTAAAACATTACGCTGCCTACGATACTCCCCAGCCAGTAGGCGTTACTCGCCTCGTGAACCTACAGTGCATGGTGTCCCACTTAGTGGTCTCTGTGGTACTGACTAATCACGATTAAGAACAGACGATATGTCGTTTTACGCTTAAATGTTTTTCAATGTAAAACGGAAGTTGTTCGGAACACATGTACAGGAGCTGCACTGTGGCTGTGTAGATTTGTATACAAGTCGTTAAACACTTGGAATTAATGTTGTTGTGGTGAACTATTCTTTAAAGGATTTTAAACTGAAGTGAAACCGACACATTCCTGACCTGGCCGGTAGGTAAAGCAGACGAGGCGCTGTTCAACATTGAGTATGATCAGTTTATTTATATATGTAAATTAGACGTGTTTATTACCGACATTTTCTGTATATATCAGCTCTGACTGTCATATCTCTAGAGTATTGGGCGTACTCCGTCGTTGTAATAATGTTTTCTTTTGTAATTGTAAGTGTTCCGGTATATGGGTACCCGACAGGCCTACGCTCTCATTTAGACACTTCGGTCCTTTCTCTATTGATCGACGTTGTTTACTAATGCCCCTACTATGTTAGTATCTGTTTCTTGTCTTATAAACAAAATACGTACACGCGTGTAGCTTGCCATACATGTAAATGTTCAGTGCGAGTATATTGTGTACCCGGCGTTTGGCTGTTTACAACCACACATATATAAGCAGATGGCATAAATCTGGGTACGTGTTCGTATTCAACGGATATACCACAGGTGTGTTTTGGATCCCAGAAGGGAACGATTACGTCAGAGCAGAAAGTAATGAGGTTATGTCTCGGTCCTGAAACGCCAGGCCCCGGTGGTAGTGCCCTGTAGTGTTTGCATTGACACAGTAAAATAGGGGCTTATTCTATTTGTCTAGCTTACGCAATGCTTTTAAAGAGCTGACTGATTTTCTTTTGATCACACGACCTTTCCACACCAACACAGCATATATGTTGTCGAGACATTATGTATCGTTATAGTCCGGGGTAATAATTGAATGCTTGGCATATTGTCTGATGATTGATTTACGCTGGCGCCCATCAGTATCTCCAATTGTCTATTTATAATACTGCTTGTGTCTTTGTCACCTATTAAGCTATGAACAGTGTAAAGAGTTGCAGCCTTCTTTCCTAATTTCTGTTATATGCACGGTGAAAAATAGTGAACGGAAATTCTGGCTGATGTGTAGTGTTTTATATCAATAACTTAAAATGAGGGACAGACTAATAGTGTGCTTCCATTAATAATTTATAAGATGTAGGTTACGGCAAATATTGCACGATAAAAATGAATAATGATATTTCAAAATTCATGACAAATTTTAAAATTCTATAATGAAAATAAAAATAAAATCTTACAGACATAAAAAAGGCTGCAAGTTTACATCAATTTTGAGCAAAACATAAAAAAAAATACTGTTTACAATGTATTTAGATATCTGTCCTCGTTATTCGTAACCGAGCGTGTTATCTCGTCATTGGATTGTATATAAAATACTAAAAAATATGTACAAGTGCAACGTTCAAGTAAAATGTGCATATTGAGCCATACACTGTAGTGTTAGGTAGTCACGTTACTGTCGTAAGCCTCAGTTATGACACAAGTGCTTCACATTATCCGCTCAGAGACTGGAGGTAGGATTTGAGTTGTCAGACAGGATACCAATATCTTTTAAAAGTGTTAAATATTTAAAATATGTACCGTGCTCTACCCCAACCTGGAATGCCCGCCGACTGTGGACGAGATTTAATTGTTACAACCACCACAGTAGTGAGTAGTGTTGTGTTTATGACACAGCTGTCGCTACAATCTCGGTCGGGTGTTGAATGCTTACACTAAGCTCAACAGAGGTATACTTAGTGATGTATGCTGTGGAGGATCAGAGGACATGTATTAAAAGGATATCTTTAGGTCAATATGTAGGTCATTCAGAATGAAGACAAAATATGATTATATTTTCATTTTTATGAAAATAAACCTGATACATAAAATTACAGTACATGAATTGAAGATGTTATCAGCTTTTGTTATGCGATTGAATTTCTACTCCCTGCCAAATCTTAGAAGTTGACAGATATGACAATAGTTTATTCATGTGAAAAATTAACAGAATAGACAGAAAAAATAAATGTTCTCTAGATAGAGAGAAGATGGAAGGAAACATGAAATCGATCCCATGTCCTCTATGCCCAGAAAAAATCCCCACCAAGCCACTACCGACTTTGGCCGATGCTCTTCCAACATATCAAATCCTTCATTTAAAATCTCGTAAGTAAACACACCATACTAGAAACGTGAAATGGTGAAATTTATGGTTTAATTTGACTGTGGTAAAACGTCAAGATTTCGATCTATTTATATCCGTATAAAATGTATAGTGAAAGGTTAATGACTATTGTAAGGTATTCAGTTTTAATGGGACTAATTACAGGACTATCCAAGATGTACTATGTATTTAAGTGTCCTCGCAGGTGCTTTCTTTTTAGTACAATTACAATGATTTTAACATGTATTCTTTTCCATTGACATTTGGATCCGATAGGGATCGAACCTAGGACCTCTGGATTTTACTGGGGTTACAGATATACTACCCATACAGGAAAGAATTCGTCTCGAGTCGTTTCATGACAGTTGTTAGCAAAGTTTGAAGAAGCAAGGCAAATAATCATACATGGGGGCTGATGTAACATTTTCTTTTCAACGCCCCCTATCAGGGATCGAACCCGGGACCTCTGAGTTAGAAGTCGACTAATACTCCACCGATTTAGCTAAAAGAAAGTTCTACCTAGTGGGGTCGGTAGAATGTGATACATCAGAAATTCACATTGAAGGCATGACTCTCGGTGATATTACTTAATTTTTATAGCTCAAGCGTAGAGATAATTATTTACAGAAGAGGGGAATGCACATAGCAGATGTCTGTTCATTTCCCCTTCTCCTGTTACATAATTTCAAGATTTCAAATTGTAAGAAGATGTTTCTCTGTTGAAAGTTTCACCAGCATCCCAAGATTTGAACGTCAGAAATTCTTTTGAAAAGATGAAAGAACTCCCCTAAATATCCCAGAATTATCCCTGATATCGTTTATTTACCATTCGTGCTAGACGGCGTAATATTAGCAGCAAAGGAACAGATGTCAAGTACTATAGATGTTTTTTTACGTATGTTGTGTGATCTTGGCGCGAGAGGCTAAATGTGACCTCCAGTCTAAACCCATATCTGCTTATAAATCAGTTTCGACGTGCACAGAGAGGGACTGGGTTTTTTTTTTATACATAATGGCGATCTGATCTTGCTGTTTAAATGGTGATTTGGTGCGTTAAATTAATTGGCCAACAGCTAGCTGTTATATTGCACAAAGAATTTTACTTTAAAAAAAGACATAATATAATTTTTACTAAAACATCTTTTTTTCATTATCATGGACTGGTTATTTCTGAGTGACGACATAACGTCCGTTACCTGACCTTGTGGCCACGGTAACCCTGTGCCATTGAACAAAACATTTATTTTCTTAGTTAAACATCCTTCCAAGTTTAAAAAAGTCATTGTCATGTAGCCTGGATCCTAGAAACTTTTTCATAATAAATGCAAAATGCGATTTTAGATACTACTTAATATCAGTTATGGACCATTTATAATGGACATCACTGGCTCGTGATACAGGAACAAAAGGTTAGATTACCTTTATCATAGTCAGCACAAGTCGATACGTTCCAAGTCTCGTACTAACTCTCGTCTATCGAGATAAGTACACTGAGGAACCACTTTATAGGATCTGCATTGCAGCAACCATATCTCCTGTACTGATTCGTAAGCACCTCGCGTCATCGTTCGTTTTGTAGTATGATTTAACGCTCTAGTGAATCCCTTTTCCAGTTATGCAAGAATGTCGTAACTTCAAGACATTATCGTGTACAAATGATCAATCGATTAGGTCTGAAGAAAAGGTCGCTAAAGAGAAAAAATATGTACGAAAGATATTGGTCATCTCCGTAAATGCTACAGATACAATTAGATGTATCTATGAGTCTACAAAGATACTGACCAATCGATCGCAGTAAACAACTTACGTCTACACAACTTCATACATTACTGAATCGGACCCATGTTCTCGTCCGACCGTCTTCATCTAAAATATGTACAGATCTAAGACTTTTTGTTGGTAATTTAATTGGATAGTAACACCATTCATGTAAAGTTTAGAATGTATAGATAAACAGCCGTAACATTTTTACGTTAAACATAAATAATCATTCAACGATTCATCCATATTACACTTACATACATCAACATTTAGGACGGGACAAGTACCTTAATACGTATAAAGGTCCTTTTCCAGAAGAGGTAGTTGTTATCATGCTATTTTACCTGTTGTGATTATAACTTTTCATTTGTGTTATGAAAGTATGTCTTCAAACTTTTCATTTGTGTTATGAAAGTATGTCTTCAAATGTTTCTAACATGTTTTTGGGATTGATAATTAATTCACGTTGATAGGGGAAAATGACATCTCTACACCGGAAGAGCTAGCTCCATTCCCGGAGAATCATTTTACTCTACTCCAGGAGAGTAAGCCCCACTCCAGGAGAGTAAGCTCTACTCCGTGAGAGTAAGCTTCACTCCGGGAGAGTAAGCTCTACTCTGTGAGATTAAGCTTCACTCCGGGAGAGTAAGCTCTACTCTGTGAGATTAAGCTTCACTCCGGGAGAGTAAGCTCTACTCCGTGAGAGTAAGCTTCACTCCGTGAGAGTAAGCTTCACTCCGGGAGAGTAAGCTCTACTCCGTGAGAGTAAGCTTCACTCCGTGAGAGTAAGCTTCACTCCGGGAGAGTAAGCTCTACTCCGTGAGAGTAAGCTTCACTCCGTGAGAGTAAGCCCCACTCCAGGAGAGTAAGCTCTACTCCGTGAGAGTAAGCTTCACTCCGGGAGAGTTATCTCTACTACGGGAGACTTTACTCTATTCCGGGAGAGTTATCTCTACTACGGGAGACTTTGCTCTACTTCGGGAAAGTTAGCTTCACTCCGGGAGAGTTGGCTTCACTCTGGGATATTTAGCTCCACTCCGGGAGAGGGTGTACTCCGGAAGGGGCTATACTCCGGGAGAGGGTCTACTCCGGGAGAGGGTGTACTCGGAGAGAGGCTTTACTCCGGGAGAGGGTGTACTCCGGGAGGGGCTATACTCCGGGAGAGGGTCTACTCCGGGAGAGCTAACTCCTTCTGATTGGATCGCTGTCAAGAAGTCTAGTGTTAGGAATTAAACATATACCCCTTCGGAAATATTTATCTGTACTGGAACGTCTCTTCAACAAATTCCCTCAATCTGCAGCACACCTAAAACAACCTGTACATGAGATATGCTTGGTTGTACTCGATTTCGGACTTCCTGTCTTGCATAATGCAAACATTTATCCATTAATGCTTAATGCTAGCTTATATGACACACAAACCTCCGTCTTATCAGAACTAGCACCTTCTCGATGGTATTGAGATCACACAGACCTCCTCATGATAATAGGCATCACTAATACGTGTGTACCGAGACCGATAACTCCTGTCAACAGTCAATCACATATTTAAATATCGCCCTGCTAACTCCCCCGCTTAGAAGTGTTAGATTACGATGTCCTTCATGACCCCGCCATGAGGAAGCATGACATCACACTACAGATTGGCGTATATTTCAATATACCGTTGTGAAGGTGATTGGGCCCTCGTGCGCGGGTCACTGACCCGTATGATGGTCGGAGACGGTACATATATAATTTATCACAGATGTACAACACAGAGTGTAAGCACGGACATAAATATATCTTAGTCAGTGGTATAAATATCACTTGTATCAAATGAAACCTTGTTAGATAACATAGCCCCGCGGATGAGTTTAAGCGGAACTGAGGGTTTCCGGACACCCACAGCCGCATCAATAATCTAGCCAATTTAAGAATCGATTCGTCAGTGTGTTTTCACTGCTGAAGCCCATCTCCGCCACACCCATATCCAACTCGTCATTTAATGTAAATTCTGAGGTGATAAAACCTTACATAAGTTACATAAAAGTTCTCTAAAACCACATTTTGTGTAATTCATTGAAATGAAACTGCGATATTACGAGTTTTGGCACTCAGAGCCTTCAAATATCCCATAGCACATTTCGCTAACACACATTACGCAATTAATTCAGGGAGAGAGAATTATTTTGACTCATTTCCCATAAATCAAAACAAATATTGATTAGTCTCCATTTGGAATTTGTACGTTAATTTCATTTTTCATTAGTTTGACTGAACAATGGGAATTTTGCAAGAATAATTTCCTGTGCAAAATGTTAAAACTCAGCCTTACCAGTGTTGTTGGGTAACGTATCGTTAAATATTGCCATATATTTCGAATTAAATGGGCGTTTTTGAAAAACCTACTACACTGCACGGGGCCTATTTATTTGACTTACAACGAAAGGAATGTTTATAAAGGAATTTAGTGATAGAATTTTTCATTATTTAAATGTCTGTGTTGGTGAAAACTCTCTCGTATCAAGCAGATGTACGTACATTACTATATTTTTATAAGTTTTAATGATATTGACTGTTGAGTGAAAACTGCCCCCTGAAATGTTAACTTAAATCATGATTACTTCTGGGCAATACCGAACTTCCGGTTTGCGTACCATAGCCGTCACGATATCTAATCCAGTCTTGTAACCTTGTCCTCAAGTTCTCCATATAACTCCAATTTTGATCCATGTCTCTTTCATGTTGACCAGAAAACCCAATTTTACTTCTCCCACAAAACGAAGAATCATACTGGGAAAGAACAATCCTTACACGTGTATGACAAGTATGCTCCGCACATATTAGTAGTCGTTACATTGAGCTGACGGTGCCGGCCTTCAGTTGTTATGGAAACGGTGGCCAAAATTCAACATTTAAAAACTATCTTTATCACAAGCCTTCGAAGTGTTATCAAGTTACATTAATAATCTTTTTCAGACTGGAGGCACATAAGGAGGTCGTAATCTGACATTAACCGTAGTATATGTAAAAAGCTCACGTTACACCGCCTGTGATATTATCAAGTCCGGTCCTACTCCGACCCTCACGGTCGAAGATGAGTTCGATACAAACTGCGCAATCTAGAATAAGTCGTGCATTGTACATCGCATGGGTGAGATTAATACGCATTAGTGATTTAAAAATTCCCGACAGTTATTCCTGCCTTCTGGACTCCAGTGTTCACAGAACAGAACTAAACCGCTCGATATAGCTAAACGGTATACTGACATGAAAAATTGTCGATTAAACAGATATTTAAGATGATGGTAAACGATTACAGTGATAGATGGTGGCAGTATCCCGCAATATCTTTCTACAAACTATTTCTGGATTAGGGCGATAGAAACACACCTGCCCTTCTCAGTCTCTCTGTATTTTACCTTGATTTTCCTGTGATCTATTTATGGAAATTGCTGTTAATGATCTTACCAATCTCCCTGTTGCATGAATATATTAGAATTAAATAGGCGAGATGACTTTCGTTTCAAGCGTAAGGGCAAATAGCGCACGTGTAACTCGCGTGATGTATTGTAAACGCAATGTGGTAAAGCGTTGCCGATGAATCTCGGCATGGTCTCGTATGTTACTACATAGATAAATGAAATTTATTGAGCTCGCGAAAACAAAAGTCGGTAAAATGTCAATAGCTACAGTATATATATCGCGCTAGGTCTGTGTTGCGAGTCTTTTGTACATTCTTCCGGATTTCAGGTGGTAGACATTGCTGGACGACTTTAAAGTTCCCAAGATTTGCCGTAACCTGCATCCACCGCTATGATTTATTCGATAGAAACACGATTCAGATTATAAACACGTACGCGACATTGTTCTAAAACGATCTGATACATAAATATTAGATTTACGTTTAGATTTTGACTTTTCTTTTGATATTTAAGCCCCTAGCATCACTGACGAGACGTAGACGGGCGGAACAGCCGTATGATGCAGTTTAATTCATTATTTGGCTCTACTGTATCTAACTCTATTAAAAGACGCTATTCACTTATTTGTATGAATCCGATTTTGTTCCTCCCTTCAACCATTGCTGTGAATAACTCAGTACGACCGAACTTCGCCATAGAACTGTTCCGGTTTTTCAGTCTTTTGGAATTATCAGAGACCAATGATTTCGTGACATTGCACTATGATTTACATACCTAGTCACTTGAGGTTTATCATATCATTAATGTTGACAATTTCAACGACTGTTGATGTTTTCCCTTTTCTCAAATTTCTACCAACTTTCTCTTGTAGCAATGTTTTTAACAGAGTCGACAAGACTTATAAAGATAATGAATTATATTGATATATTGTTTTATTATCCCTTTTTTCTGTTTAATATCAAACTTTACCAAAAAAGAAAAGGTTTTATGCTCTGTTCATTTCTGAGGCGCCGAAACATTTCATTTTTTTCAAACAGGCATCTCGCCAAGAACGATACTATTAAGTGGAAGACGCACTGATATCCAAACAGGCGTTGCACATCGTTACAATCCTTTATCAAAATACTGGACCATGTAGGATGCGTTACTGTGATGTCATTATGTGATTATAATGCTTTTGGCTCCATCACTAAATTTACGTATCCGTGATGACACAGGGTACGCCCACTGAGGTTAGCGCGTGTCCCAAAGCAAAAATTGACGCCACACATGACTTGTCTCTTAAAAATGAAATCATGGTAAATTTAATTCGACCTTATTACACCGTCCGCTAGAAAAAATTCCAAATTGATCGTATACATGTGTAGATTGCGGTGTACTTTCTGTGATGTGAAGAGGTATATCTGGAACAGAGCACAAAGCAGCTGTCCCGATAGAGTTTTGCCTCGGTAACTCTCGGAGCAACGACCTTGACACTCTTCGCGTTATAGAAGTCAGGGCGCGTTTGGCGTTTATTGGAGGAACAAGTTGAAATATGAAGAACCATAACAGTTTTGCTAATTTCTGGTAAATAGTTAAATTTCTTTGAATATATTCACTGATATCATGAGGTTTTCCCGATTTATACACATGAAGCGGTTCACAAAGTATTCGCTCCCTCCGTGGCGATAATTCGGATTATAGAATAAAATAAATTTCAAATTAATATGCTATGATAAGGGATAAGCAAATAACCTGCCCTTTTAGCTACTTGATTTGAGATATTATTAATAGTTGTTGTTAACACCAAAAAGCACGTAACACATACGATCGATAACATCTGTCTTTTGATTGGATGTCAATGGTTCCGGAAGTAGATGTAGAACGGATATGTCACGTACAGGACAGATACGGATCCAGTATACTACATACAAATGATTACATCTTTACTTTCATTTTTCAATTTCGCTAATGAAAGTAATTTGCTGGATATTGTCATATTAGGATTTAATTATGATAAGCTTGATGATGCATGTGTTTATCTCAAAAAGCAAGGCGACCTACATGTTATTTACTAGACAGGAAGTCGGTTGTTTTTTTTCTCTCTCCATATTCTAAACTTGGATGAGTATCTGTTTCTAAACAGTACACAGCCATGGAGATGCTTAAAATATCCAGAACAGTTGTATTTGAAGTGTTGAACAGACCCTATGGACATATTATAACGGTGGAATTTTAATTTGGTGAAGATTGTTGATACTTTCCACGGCACTTTAACTTGTAATGCATTTTAAGGCGTTGCACCCTTCAAACGTATTTCAACTTGAACAATGAAGTTCTTTTTAGTTAAAGTGTTAAGTATTAACAGTGGAGCAATAACGAAACACAAATTTATTTGGTCGTCCGAGAGAAGATTGATTGATTGATCGATTGACTGACTGGATCATCGATTGATCAATTATTGATTGATCATGAGGTTGATGGACTGATTGGTTCACTAATTCATTGGCGAATTGATTGATTTATCGGCAAATTATGATTAATGAATAATTTGATTTATTGAATCATAAGTTGGCTAATTGGCAAGTCGATTGATTGGTTGATGGATTGATTGATTGATGTGATTGATTGCTTACTCAGTTAAACGTCAACACTGTAAAACACAGTTACACGTCAACACTGTAATACACAGTTATACGTCAACACTATAATACACAGTTATACGTCAACACTGTTATACACAGATATACATCAACACTGTTATACAGTTATACGTCTACACTGTAATACACAGTTATACGTCGACACTGTTATACACAGTTATACATCAACACTGTTATACACAGTTATACATCAACACTGTTATACAGTTATACGTCTACACTGTAATACACAGTTATACGTTAACATTGTTATACACAGTTATACATCAACACTGTTATACACAGTTATACGTTAACACTGTAATACACAGTTATACATCAACACTGTTATACACAGTTATACGTCTACACTGTAATACACAGTTATACATCAACACTGTTATACACAGTTATACGTCGACACTGTTATACACAGTTATACATCAACACTGTTATACACAGTTATACGTTAACATTGTTATACACAGTTATACATCAACACTGTTATACACAGTTATACGTTAACACTGTAATACACAGTTATACATCAACACTGTTATACACAGTTATACGTCTACACTGTAATACACAGTTATACATCAACACTGTTATACACAGTTATACGTCTACACTGTAATACACAGTTATACGTCGACACTGTTATACACAGTTATACATCAACACTGTTATACACAGTTATACGTTAACATTGTTATACACAGTTATACATCAACACTGTTATACACAGTTATACGTCTACACTGTAATACACAGTTATACGTCGACACTGTTATACACAGTTATACATCAACATTGTTATACACAGTTATACGTCAACATTGTTATACACAGTTATACGTCAAAACTGTTATACACAGTTATACGTCAACATTGTTATACACAGTTATACGTCAACATTGTTATACACAGTTATACGTCAACACTGTTATACACAGTTATACGTCAACACTGTTATACACAGTTATACGTCAACACTGTTATACACAGTTATACGTCAGCACTGTTATACACAGTTATACGTCAACACTGTTATACACAGTTATACGTCAACATTGTTATACACAGTTATACGTCAACACTGTTATACACAGTTATACGTCGATATTGTTATACACAGTTATACGTCAACATTGTTATACACAGTTCTACGTCAACACTGTTATACACAGTTATACGTCCATATTGGTATACACAGTTATACATCGACACTGTTATACACCGTTATAAGTCAACATTGTTATACACAGTTATACGTCAACATTGTTATACACAGTTATACGTCAACACTGTTATACACAGTTATAAGTCAACAATGTTATACACATTATACGTCGATATTGGTATACACAGTTATACGTCAACACTGTAATACACAGTTATACGTCAACACTGTAATACACAGTTATACGTCAACACTGTAATACACAGTTATACGTCAACACTGTTATACACAGTTATACCTCGACACTGTTATACACAGTTATACGTCGACATTGTAATACACAGTTATACGTCGTGACTGTATCCGTGCATTGATACATAAATTTACAATCCTCGACGATCATTTTTTCAATGAACAAATCATATTCATATTTTGTGATCGGGATGTCATGTGGCCATGGCGTCGTTCATTTAAAATTATACTTTGTACGTACCTTTGATCTGTATACAATATACATGTATATATTGTAAATGCACGATAAAACAGTCTCTAATATCACTTGTCAGACAATTAATGTTGATATTAAAATTTCAGTTCTTTGATGTACTTTATGTTGAAATTAATTTCAGTCCTAGATCACCTGAGGTCACATCCATGATATCAAATATTGAATAAATTATTCTTATTCGTAAAACGTTTGACAATATACATACATGTAGCCATGCCCATTCGAAGAATGAACCAGGATTTTCACTAACATTTTTCATAGTTAAGTTTGTCTATAAGTTTTATATTATTTCGACGTTTTTTCAAGAGAATTGGTAATTTTAAGAAATCATTCCTTCAGAAAGATTATGTTTTTAACGGATAATTTTAATAGGGATACCGAATGGTTTTGTACGATAAGACAAGGTCAAAAAAGAGAATTATTTCCGTAAATACTTCCTGATAGAAACGCTATAACTACACAAATCTACATCTGCGTGACGTACATGTACACGCGTAACATACTTCCTTAAGGCGAACGAGTATGCCCCTGCGCTGTGCGTTTGGCACGTGCACAGACAACAGGGATGTTTGGAGTCTGTTAAAGGGCACTTTGGCTTACATATTTGTTATAGAGATGTGCTGTAACCCCGATGTCTTTGATGGAAGGACGAGACAGGGTGTGAACCGTATAGCTGTGTTTATATTTGGCTGGTGGTTAGGAGCACGTCTACTTGAGGGAAATTTATATACAGACTATATAGGCATGAAACCCTTATCCAACATTTGTAGGGTATGACCTTTCTCTCGTGTAACAGGAGTCCATCATTATAGGAAAACCAAAGTAGTGACATTCTTCATGATACAGGATAATGTGTCTCGTACTAGTCTGGGTGTTTGTTTTGTGAATTGTATATTCTCGATGTCATTGGAGCAGGAAAGGGATATTTGAAGCCATCATGAGGAACTGTTTCCGAATTTGAAAGGTACATTGTTTTTTTGCAATGCTTTGTGTCCTGTGTTCATTGATACGTATATTTTTGTTGAAATTATATTCCCTGTTATCTATATGGACGAGTGATATTCTATAGCTGTTGACTGGTTTTACGTGACATGATCAGTTTTGTATTGATGCAAACAGTGTCAGCTTGTGTCCTGTATAAAAAGCATTGTATCGTGTCATTGTAACGAGTCCTATTCACTTGTACATGTACTGTGACACGGTTCGCATTGGCGCTGTCTTCGATATAGGAACTGGCTCTGGTCGCACAGGTATTGTATGTAGAAAAACGGATATTGCAAGGTTTATTACAATTTACCTGTACTTGGGGCATTTTATTACAATATGTGGAATTTTATCGGAACATGTTATATTTTGTCATTATAGAGACCCAATACAGGTCGTAACTTCGAAAAGCTAACCTTCCAGTCGGCATAATTCGTACAATTAACAATGTATTTGTAAAGTGTTAGCAAATTTCCAGAAAGATACAACGTTTTAGAACTTTAGGGAAGCGGTTAATGGGGACCGTTTTGCACAGATTGTCTTGGTGGTCGTTATATACAGGTGGTGCATATCTGTGTATTATAAGTGATACTCATGAGAAGGATATTTTTTATTGACAATTGGTCGTTTATAAAAAAAGGTCGAGATAGATCCACTTTATAAAGATATATATCGACTTGTAAACGGACAATTTTGAGTTTCAAGCACCACACGCTTTCCTCTCATTAAATATATCTTTTACTTTGTGAAAACCGTTATAATGATGTTACTTCTACTGATCAGAAGTGTGGTGCCTGTGTTGTAGATTTAACACTCTCGTGATAAATATCATAGACATAGTACATTGACTTCAAACGTAGTCAGCCTCCCAGAAAAAATGTTACGGAAACATCACAGTATCAAAAATATTCTACAGCAAAATGTTTGTGGCCGAGAATTTTGGCCAAGACAGTATATAAGCAATGCAGTATAGAGAGAGATCTCCTTAATACTTGATCAGATGGTTGGTAATTCAGTTTCGAATTATGAACGATCTTGTCTTTGTGCAGAATAAAATGTAATTAAAGGGATATAAATTTCTTTATGAAGAACAGGAATATTTTGCTGGAGGGTAGAATGCTTTTCCTGAACATTTTAGGTCACAATGATGGACTACACAATTACGATGTATTGACAGCTGAGTGTTGTTGCTCTGTTGCTAACTTTTAAGGGATATACTGGACAATTTGCAGATTTCTGCATTTTGATATCTTTCAGGAACCCTTCCTAATGACTTTTTATACTCCTGTTTAAAGTTACACCACAATTGTAAATTATATACTCCCCAACCCCTAAGGGCCTAAGGGGCGGAGCCAAAAAGGGTCAAATTGATTAAAACTTCAAAAATCTGCTTTTCAAATCCTATGTATGGTAGAATCAAGTACACTTCGTGGATGGAAAGGTCTTCGGATGCTTTACCAAAATTGTGAATTCATGACCCCAGACTCACACATTTCCATTCGGGGATGGGGCAAAATTTTCTTTATCATATATAAAAATTATATTTTGGGCATAATTTGTTTATTTCCTTTCAGAAATAGTTCAAACTTGGTTAGATTTTTTAATTATTATTATAAGCTGACAGTTTGATGAAATGCACATATTGCCCTTGACCGACCCACAGGGGCTGATGGCTAGAGCCAAAAATTGGTCAAATTGACTGAAATTTGATAGATTTTCTACTGTTTCTGGATAGAAGATTTTATATAGGAAAATTTTATTTTGGAGTGTATTTTTCAAAATTCAAACTTGATTAGAGGTCTTAGCACATAACAGCAGTTAATGTATACACAATTTACAATTGTATTATGTTAACAATATAGTTAAAGTCATCTTTTTTAGCAAAACATTTCTATGACATTGTGACTCAGGTGATCGTTAAGGTCCTTTACCTCTTGTTCTGCCAGTGAAACAATTTCACTTATTGAACTTCAAGCAGCTATTTTCATATTGTTTCGATGTTATTTGGTTGCTGTTGTGTATAATAGAAATTCAGTCGTTTAAACACTGTAAGGTAATATATTTCTGTAGAAACTCTTGTTTACAATGTACTAAAAATATATATCCGTGTATGGTCTTTTGTACATGTTGTCATTATGGAGCGATGTCTCCGGAAGGACATTCAAGAATCTTACCACTTAGATCGAGATTTCCTTCCCTTTCCATCAAAACAAGGAAAAATGATACTTTCCTTGTACTGCTATAAATGTAGACCATACAATGACTTTAGGAATAGGATCTTTTGGGATTTTGAAAATGATTCGATGTTCTGCACTTAAAAATCACGGTCATATTGGATACTATTTTGTCTTTGTTGTTGCAATGACTCATAACTATATTTGTTTCTTGCTTGTTTCAAAAAAGTCCACAACTTTTCTACATGAAACAAAGGGTAAATAATTTTTGCAATAAAATGTTATTGGAGTTGTCTACAATAGACCGATATTCTATGCTGTCTATTGTTCTGTTGCCAAGTACACATACACAAATACATATGTTGTCGGTTTCGTTGGTATCCTGTGTCATATCTCGAATGCGTGAATGAAATTCCTTACTCGATGTATTTGAACACTTGCGAGTGTCTGTCACGAGTTTATGAAACCTTCATTTCGTCAAATTTCATGATAAGGTAATTCTGTCAAAAAACGACAAAAAAAAAAAAAAAAAATGCAAGAAAACAGGGTACGTCCATGACACACGTTGGCAGTGTACATCTGTAGCCGTGTTTACTGCACTGGTGAGGTTTTGCCTCATTGAAATTTATAATCGGGAACATAGGCTTCTAAATCTAGGGTCACATGTTCTCCCGTTAAGGGGAATCTGAAGGGGGCAAAAATGATGCATTTTCTATCTCACTACAATCACTCTCTTGCAGACAAGTAACCCCTGCCCGGACTTAACGGAACCAAACCGGAAAAATAGATGTAATCAAACACGATAGTATAATTTAGGCTTGATAAGGGCAAAATGACCTGTTTAGCAATCAGACCCGTTACTAAGCTCACTTAAAGTTGTTACACTGCTGGGTTTCTCGGCGAAGGGCCAAGGCATTTATATATAAAAACATCATACATTGTTGCTATCGAAACTTGTGTTAACCGAGGTATTTTCGTTTTTCTGTTATCTTTTTAGCCATCGTGTTTCGTCCGCCCTGTCTGTAACATGCTGGAATGGAAGGCTACAGCGTTTGTCCAAGTAAATGACCTTGGCCCATTTTTAGGGTCACATAGGGTCAAATGTTTAAACATCTTCAAAACTACCGAAAGGCTTAGGGTACTGATATATGGCCTGTAGTATGCTGGGAATACGGGCTACGAAATTTGTTCAAATGAATGATCATGACCTACTTTAAGGTCACAGGGGTCAAAAGTATTACGACTTCTTAATAACGAAATGGCCTATGATACAGATATTGGGTCTGTATCATGCTGCGATGAAGCACTACCAAGTTTCTTTAAATAAATGGCAACGAACAACTGCTGATATTTTGGTCTGTAGCATTCTGACATAAAGGGCTTCGAAGTTTGTTCAAATGAATGACCATGATCTACTTTTAATGTCAAAGGGATAGAATATATTCAAGTCTTTAAATAACTTTAATAACAACAATAACCTAAAAGTGCAGGTTGATGTTATTAGGTCTGCAGCATTCTTGGATGAAGAGCTATCAAAAACCTGCAAAATTCTTAAAATTACTTTAATTAAGAATTAACAGATCCGACAAGGGTGCTGATATTGGGCATGTAGCATACTTGGATGAAGGGCTTTCAAAATTGCTTAAATAAATGACCTGACATAATTTCAAGGTCACATATTAAAATCTTAACGCCAGTTCTTTTCAAAAAACCTAAAGACCCCGGTTATTGGCATTGTAACATGACTTGATATCAATTCTGTTCAAGTGATTGACATTTGCCTTCTTTCTATGTTACATGGGACAAAAGTATTGAGAACTTAAATGTCTTCTTTGAACAAGTAATAGCCCCTGGGTCAAAGTAGTTGTGTGGTAACATGTCTTGCAAAATAAAAGTCTTGTGTGTAATCTGTAGATCAGGTGTGTGATTCAAGATCATTGGGCCTACTGCCTATCTTTTATGTTAAGATATCTGGAATCTGGCCTGTTTTAATCACTTAGTTGATGTTCCTACTAATATCACTACAGCTGTTTGTACCACAAATAGGTCTTCTAGGTTAAGACCCATGGGCATATTGTCTTTATTAGGTTTCTCGCAATTATCATCTGATTTGTCATACTCCATAGTCCAAAAGTATGATCAGCTGACCACCACATTGTGTTTACGCTTTTTTGTAAATGTCACTGACATTTCAGTAGAGCAACACTTTAAAACTGTTGTGAACCCCCAACACATCTTCGTATTGTCTGTCGTTGATTATCCGTGAAAGTAACAAACATAGAAATAATGTTCTAAAATCCCGGCATGACAACTCTTAGATAAATACTTGTAGAAAAAAACGGCCCATTTGGTTTCACTCGCGATAAAACATGAGTAAGTTTGATAACAGTAACTGGTCATTGGGGAATCTGAGACACTCGTTTATCAAGTGATGGTCAAAAGATAGAGCGTTCCTCTGTTTGGAAAAGAAAACATTTCTACTGAAGATTTTTGTTTTAACACAAGAAAGAAATCTTTAAAACGGTCAAAGATAATTAAATTTTTCATTATCAAAAAACCAAAACTTCAAAATACTATTAGCTTGAAATTGAATTGAAAGAATAGGAAAGAGTTCCATGACGAAAAGATAAACCTTACATTTATTTTGATAAGATCGATGTACGAGTTTGTTACTGAAACATTTTTTTGTATGATTCATTACGCTAATGTTAAACAGTCTGTTAATTGTATCGGTGTAGTTTTAATCCAATTGTACAGGCAATAAAACATACTTTAACCAGACATATAGGAACTCCCACGTGTATTCCACTTGCATTAGAGTATTGTGTCGCGCGGAGATTGTGACGTCAGCTGACATATTTTTTAGTTGTGACTGGTCATAAAACACACGTTAAAATGTAGGGTTTGAAGTGTCGATCACGGGTACCGTGTGAACAGAAGAAAAAACCGTCTGTTCCATGAGAAAGAAAATTCCACCTCCCCAAACCACTGGAATCTGTTAACGGTATGTGTTTAAGTAATTGGCAGAGCTTCCTACGTACATGTATTTGTGCTACAATGTTTACATCCAGTAAACGTGGGGAATCACATACTAGATATGCTTTTTAGCCTGCTTGAAAGAAATCACAAGACCCAGACAAATTTAAGTAATTGTCAAATTACTTAAGAGAAAAATGTTTCCAACTAAATGAAATTCAAACCAGCGGCACTTCCGGTTAAAACTTTCGGCTGCTCAAATCGAAGCATTTTGTTATTGAAATTTTAACACTGTAAATGTTGGAACATTTTTCAAGTCTTTAATCAAGTTATTGTCGCCGTGTATTTTTATGTCTGCATGTGACAAATGCTTTAATATGTAGATCATAGCATTGTATTCTGATGTTTTTCCAGGAAGATTTTTACCGATGTGTGAAGAAATATATGATGAAAAAGATATGAACTTTTTCAGATAGAATATGTCTTCTATTAAATTCGTTCATAGTCTTTTTTAAAAATGTTTTTTACATAAAAACTGTAAAACGTTTCTTGATGAAAATTGGATAACGTGTAATGTCCTGCCACTCGCAAGAAATAACTATATGAAAAGATGAAATGATAAGATGTTATCATATCAATATTGAAACGCCGATGCCTTGTCTATCAATAGGATCCGAAGCATTCCGATATAAACACCACAAATAAGACGTTCTGTACTCCCTCTGTTATGTACATTATATGTATGCAAACTGATATACCAGTGTACTAAATGGTTTACTAAAATTCTTCTCATAAACTGTTTCCTCGTATGAAATCATCCTTTAATACAAACAGTTTGTACAGTCAGTCGATCAGCTTTGATATATGCACATGCATCACACAAAATATTTTAGAATATGTTTTTGCAAAAATAAATTAGCTGTGGTAGAAATGTCTAATAAAACATTTGTTTAACCTTCAGCAGAGGTGATAAAAAAGACCAAATGTGACATTTCACAGGAATCATGCAAGGGTCATGAGTATGTCCTTTCGTGTTTTCGCGTGTAAGGTAACCACAATTTATCAGGTAGCCATATTCTGTACGTCACAATTGAAACCGGCTTAACAAGGAAGGACACAGAAAGAGGATCATGGATGCTTATCTAACTCAGATTGAATTTCTTATTTAGTAAGCGAGATTTACATAATTTGAAAAGGACACGAGACATTAGGGGAGTGCCATATAAAATTACAAGCGTATAATATATGTATTTTAAATTTTAGATTCTGTTTGCCCATACATGTAACTATATTATGAAACATACATTATAATTTCTAAATTAAAATTTATTTTCCAGAAACACCCTACTGTTTATATCTTATATCCATTAGGTAGTAAGCTTAACCCCTCAAAGATCCCCAATATCCCGTTAAAGATAGGAAATTTTCGACTTAATGGAGGGAACGTTTTTTACCATCAGCTTGGCATCGAGACATTACTGTGATTATGACGTCGTAATTTGTCGTAATTAAAAAAGGGATACAGTGTGTAGCAAAGCGACGTTTCCAATACTTTCACACAAGGGAGGTAACTATCGGTCATTCAAGAGACTGTTAAGCGGGATTTTCCCCTATGGAGTGCTGTTTCCGGTTTAAGGACCACACGGTTATCATAAGTAACACATGTGGGAAAGGACACAAACCTGGTTTTTTTATACATTTTAATGTGTATTTTGAACTCTTTTAACAGCTACGCTCGGGCTGTTCTATTGTAATCATTCTGATATCGTATTGGTCAAATTGTATTGGTCAAACTGACCTTCCATAATGTTGTCGACTGTCTCGATGAACCTGCAATGTTGCTTGTCACGAGAATTTCGATTGATATCTGTATTCGCTATGTGTATGATGCGTCTGTGTCATGCCAATGATCCCGGAGTTTCATCAACGAAGCTCTCGGGATTATCATTTTTAATTGGATATTTTTCTTGCCTGGTTCTGTGTAGACGGATGACTTACGAGCGTCGGAGATGGCGCCTGACAAGAGATACTCTAATGAGGTTTGGAGTATAGAATGTGTTTGTATATTATCTATAAACGTATATAAAGATCCTCTTTAGAAAGGTATAGGTAGAGTTAACTGTAAAATGGCCTTATTTTATCACACTTCAGGTATATAGCTACCGTTGTGTCTATGAAAAGCTATAAACACATATTACTTGATGCATGGACGGGAGGTGAGGAGACCACAGCGTCTGGAGAAAACTACAAGGTCGGCAAAGAGATTAAATACTTTTATTGGTTTTCATGGCCGGTTGGGGAATCAGATCCTCAGAAAAGACCAAAAGTATTTTCACTTTATTGCCTGAACTCCAGGGCTGATGACGTTCAATTACGTTTATGTCATCGCTGTCGTTTATTCTGAATTGTGAATGGTGTCGAAAATGTTCGGTATCAGACAATGATCGGTGTCGCCTCTTGTCGGCTGCGTTCGGTATCAGTCGTAGGGTAGTTATTTGTTTGGAATTTGGTAGTGTTCGACGGATGTCGGCTGATGTCGTCTTATGTCGGCTGATTTCGATATAGATAATAGAGTCAGTGTTATTGTTTGGCGTCGGCTATTATCGGAAACGTTCGCCAATGTTCGATGTCGGCTGTTGTCGGCAATGTTAGGTATAAGTAATTGTTTGATATCGGAAAAAAATGAATATGTCGACTATTTTCAGTAACATTAATTGAATGATTCGTTCAATGTTAACATTTGTAAGAAAGTTTTAAATAGTACATGTTGTGGCGTTGTAAATGATTGATGTCGGCTGATGCAATGGCATAGATATAATGTATGCTGGCTTAAGCATACACTCGAATCCCATTGAGATATTTTGTCCTACTTTTTTTTTAACTTTACTTCGCCACCAGACCCAACCCGCAACCCCTCACCGGGACTTCACCCCTAGATCCTCTCTTGAAAGCATACATTTTAAAGAAAACATTTGCTTACCACTGAAACGTGTGATATAAATAACTTAACAGTGGGTCAGTGTCGGCATTTCTTGAAAGTGATTGCTTACGTTTCGGAAGTTTCCGGTTATATACGTAAACGATTTAAATTATGTTTTGACCTCGGCCGATATATCAGGAAGTAAAAAAAAACTTATCTTCCCCGGGTAGTAACATCAGTATCTAGTCGTCTTTTCATCACGCGCCACCGTGTCATAAAAAGGAAATCACGTGTCATCACAGTTTCGGTTTAATGTCGGAAGCTGCTTGGCGGACCTAGTCTTTTGGCAAGTAATATTTTAAATAACTAAACATTAAACACGGCTAGAACTGACGGTATAATATATTGTTGTTTCCCCTTGGTGGTACTTGTATGGGTTCGGAATCTGTCCGCTTATCAGTGCCAGGAAGCAAACAGCGAGAAATATCGGGAAACCTGACCGCGGCATAACAATAGAAAACAATTACTGAAAATTGAAAAAAAGCACGCCAAGCCAGTTATCAGTATCATGCCACGATGATGAGATTTAAGCATCATTTCGAAGAATTATCATACACTACTTGTTGATCTTTTGAGTACAGCTTGAAGGATTAGGGAACATCGTTTTCCTGTTACGAGACTCCCGGTAGATGGCGCGGGAGATTGTTACAACAGAACTGGATACATGGTGACTCCAGGCCTACCACAGATATATCTTGTGTACGCATGATTTATGAGTTAGATCCAGAAAACCATGTCAATAGCTGTGTTGATGCTGTGATTAAATATTAGGAGACGAGTTGGCTACTATCTGACTTCCTAAGATATCAAATCTACACATTTTTTTATACATATGATAAACCTATATACCATGCCGTGATTTGTATGTATCATTAAAATGTTTTAGTGTCTGGTTTAATTTCGATAAAACGTGAAATCGTTTATTTGTTTTACGTTTAGAAGGTAATCCATTCTGTGTGCGATGATTCTTTAGACAAAACTGCACGGAACGTCATCAATACTGTTTTTAAACAAACATGTCAGTCCTGCGATAAAGATATAACCTCGGTCAAAAGCATGTGTCTGTTAAAGCCTTCGCCGTAATAAGAATTTTGCATGCCCTGGAAATGTACGCGCCTTACTACGCCCTCGTTATAATGAGGATGTGCCATGATATGACGAGTTCATTTTAAGTGGAATTCTGTAGAATCTATTTTGTAATCTCTATGTGACGACGCACGGAAATGAATTGATAGCTGAGGCGACACTTGCTAATTCATGCATGGTTTTGTGTACTTAATGGTTACAATTATATCAATATTACTGTTGATAGAAGTTCGGGATGAAGTCAGAAGGGTATACTGTAAAAACTACAAACCTGAACGAATAAGAGCGCCTTGTAATGGACCAACGCGAAAGTTTACATGGCTTGAAGTGTGATTAACGGAACAGGGAAGGCTTGTTCTCAATCCAAACACAGAAACGGTACACGATTTCCCACGTGTTCCTCCGTCTCGCCTTAAGTTGTCAAAACAACAATCAAGTTGATACAGTATCACTATGGATTCTGTCTGTGGACCTGCTGGGTGTTTATAAATAGCTTCGTCCGACCGTTCTCCAGTGGGAACAGGTGAATTTCTTCATAGGGATGCATACTGGTGATTTTCGTATACAAAACAAAAAATCGTGGTATGTATTAATGAATTAAACACGACGAACATGTAACACGTAACACGATCCAACATTGGGAAAATGTAGTCAAGCTGGTGAGCGAAATTATACTAACCTGCCGGAATTTATTGACATAATCAGAGTGTTACCTTGCGTTGTTAGGTGTGCATCTCCACTTCAAAAGAGTTCCTCACGGGTTAACTGTTACAACATATTGTAGATTTTATCTTTTCATTTCGGAAATCAAACATGCAGTGAATTTAAACACCGCAGAACATGTAGCTCATAAAGCTAACATATGATTTATCACAAAGCCTACGTTAATCTTAGTTTATATTTTGTCCTAGTTTATTGACTTTGAGTTAGGATTAGGATTTTGTAGACATGTTGGTATTTTCTCGCTTGTTTTTAGCAGTGCGCTGATCAGGATTATAAAACGACGTCTGAAACAAATCGATCGATTCTGGTGACGTGAACGAAATGTTTCACTCTCCGTTTCATTTCCGTACCTTCGTTTTGTAAATTCAGGAAAAGTTGTTCACCCTCATCAATAACACTGAGTTTCCGTGCTTTAAATGTTACTGATGACTTTAAGGAAAGTATTCCCTCTCCCTCTTCAGTTCCGTACCCTTATGTTTTGTTAATTTTTGAAGAGCTCGCCGCCTTCATCAGTATCACTGCCTTTATTTTAAATGTTACCTTATGACTTTAAGGAAATGATTCCCTTTTTCCGTTTCTGTTCTGTTCCGTTCCACTTACGAAGAGTTGAGTTTGGAGTTTGTAACGCATTGTGTTGGCTGTTTTCTGTTTAAATTCGGGATTGTGTTGGTGACCTTTGTTACTTTCTTGAGACAACTGAGTCATCAATAGTATCGATCATCCTTTATTGAAGGGGGAAGAGGATTCATTTTTCTTATATGTCCGCCCGTCGGGCCTCTTCCGTCCCGTCCGTTCCAGTCCCGTCGGGCCTGTCCCGTCCCGTCCGTTCCAGACTCGTCCCGTGCTGTCCCATTCAGAATCGGAATCATTTCTCGAGAACGTATCGACATGTTTTGTTTATAATTACTCCCATCTTATCATATTATTAAGCCCTACGCCTTATGTATAGTTGGTCATCGGTCAAGGCCAAAGGGTCAAAGGTTATATTTGACAACTTCTAAAAATATCAAACAATGATACTAAATACATAGGAAGGCATACATTTATGTCTTACATACATTTTCTGGGATTTTCTTCCCGATTGGACACATTGTATATCAGAATTGGTTTTCATTTAAATTGAAGTGTGACTCATTCTAAGTAAATTCCAAGACTCATTAAAGTATGACCTACATATATTTTAAAACTTTTGAGTACTTCCGTGTTAAGATTATTCTTAGTTAAAATTTCACGAAGTGAAGATGCTTTCTTTTCATGGAAACTTTAATACGACAAAACTAAATTTCAGTTAGTAATTTTAGCGTTTGATTTTTTTCTGTGACATGACTTGAAATAATTTCCTTTTATTCCACAGAGCCTGCCATATGAATCAGCTGTTGTACTTAGGAAAACCCCGGTCATGGAACAGGTAAGCATACAATGCAGTGTCATATACACATTATTATATCTTTGATCCAAAATGCATTCTGCAAAACTGACTCCAGGTTTTGAGAGTTAAATATGTCTGAAACCAGTTGAAAAAATCATGTTCTACAATCGCTGATACTATCGCTTCCTATTGGAGTCAATCAATATATTCATCAATCAACCGGAAGTGGTACGTCACACCCGGGAGACTCTCGGGACACCGGAACTTGTCATATCTCTAATGTTATGTTGTTTCAGTAGCGCTTTTTGATAATTGCCCAGGGGAGCGTTATAAAATCAGGATTGGCGATATAATGTGATGACAAGTTAGCAACACCGGAGATAGATACCGTCTTCCCTCCTTACACTGACTTCAATGTTCTAGTGAAGTGCTTATTTCAGCAATATATTGGATGTTGTTTAGAAGTGACGTGTGAGAGATTAGAACACAGAGTAGTTAATATCACATCGAAATTGTCTTCCTGCTTAACGTTGAAAACAAACCACAAATACTCAATCATAAAAAGGATAGACATTGGAGTACACCAAGTAAATGAATTATGTATGTGGTATGGAGGGAAGCTGGCACGTGCGTTGACCTGTGCCTCTCACGTGATCCTAGGTCATACTGTACTAGGACGATAATGTTAACATGGATTAAATAGTGAAATAGTTATATATAGCCCCGAGAATAATGTGCACTTTCTTCCAACGCCGACATGTTTCTGGTTTAGAAACCGCAAGTGGTATAATGATTGTATATAGCCAGCCGGGATCTCTGGCTCCTAACGAAACGTGTAGTGTGTAAGTCAGTGACTTCGGTATGACGAGCTAGACCGCAATAGAAAATAGCCGAAATATTTTCCCCAAAAAAGTATGCTGAAAAAAATGACGCTGTATAAAAAGGATGAACTGAAATGAATGAAAAATGAACCACAATAATTTGTACTTAGAACACAGTGCTCGAGAGGATTGAGCAAGAAAGTTGGATGTATTTCAATGGAGGTGTTGTATACATGCTGAAGTCGACAGACACTGATTCTAAGGCGCGATATCTTGACCTGACTTTTGATCGACAGCTTTTGGAACAAGCCATTCTGGCCGACACATTTGAGGCGGGCATGACATTTTGACAGAACGATTTCTGAAAACTTTCACTTTACCCGAAACGTTTTAAAGGAGCATGGCATTTTGAGCGACACATTTTAGGAGGACATGACATTGTACCCGGCATATCTTAAGGGATCATGACGTTTTGACCGACACATTTTAGGAGGACATGACATGGTGACCGGCATATTTTATGAGAACATAACATGATTTACCGACACAATTTAGGGAGACTAACATTGTACCCCGCATATCTTACGGGATCGTGACGTTTTGACCGACACATTTTAGGAGGACATGACATGGTGACCTGCATACTTTATGAGAACATGACATGTTTTACCGACACAATTTAGGGAGACTAACATTGTACCCGGCATATCTTAAGGGATCATGACGTTTTGACCGACACATATTAGGAGGACATGACATGGTGACCTGCATATCTTATGAGAACATGACATGCTTCACCGACACAATTTAGGAAGACTAACATTGTACCCGGCATATCTTAAGGGATCGTGACGTTTTGACCGACACATTTTAGGAGGACATGACATTGTGACCGGCATACTTTATGAGAACATGACATGCTTCACCGACACAATTTAGGAAGACTAACATTGTACCCGGCATATCTTACGGGATCATGACGTTTTGACCGACACATTTTAGGAGGACATGACATGGTGACCTGCATATTTTATGAGAACGTGACATGTTTTACCGACACAATTTAGGGAGACTAACATTGTACCCGGCATATCTTACGGGATCGTGACGTTGTAACCGACACATTTTAGGAGGACAAGACATTGTGACCGGCATATTTTATGAGAACGTGACATGTTTTACCGACACAATTTAGGAAGACTAACATTGTACCCGGCATATCTTAAGGGATCATGACGTTTTGACCGACACATTATAGTAGGCCATGATCCTCCGACTGACACGTTTTTAGGTCGGTAAACCATGGAATCTTGACGACAGCTGTTGATATTAAGATAAATCGACTACAAATTCATGCACTGCTATAATATCGAAACTTTTTTTCTGTTTTCTTCTTAGATTTGGTCGTTTTGAAAACCTGAAAAGGCTATGCAAATCTGTTTCGGATCACAATCCTCGTTTCCCTTTGGTTTTTTTTAAGCATTGATATCGAACGACTACAGGTTTTAATGAATTTCATTGAATGCGAGTGGATCATAACACTATTTATTTATCTATTCATCTGACGGGTTTTACATCCGCTATTAAAGCTCGGGCGAGGGATAACACAGCACAGTATCGTACATGTATACATGACTCGGTCTGCTATACGTGTTTTACTATAAGGTTAAGATGCTTGTGTTTGGGACCTTATCAAATCGTTCCCGTAATTATACTTCATTAGCGCTGAACGTCAACAAAAGGTCATTGATTTGCACCTATGCTATTACTAGGACAAACAAGGGGATTGCTTTAACCGGGATTAACATGGACTAGAAGTAACCTAACAGACACTTAGGTAGGGCTGTGAGATCGATATGTAGTATCGTCATATACTCACCACGAGGACAAAACTAGGGAGATTGGAGGCTACAGGTGAGTGATTGCGTACCTGTGATCTCATTTACTTTGTCGGAGATTGATCTGTGCACAACAGCAATGTAAATACCGCTGTAATATACTGCATGTATCACAGTGGAGATAACAGGAACGGTTGTTCAGTCCGTGATGCCAATATCAGATCGGAACGAATCTCTCTCTCTTTTGATGTATAGAAAACAATTCTGACCAGTTATGTAAATAATGTATGCCGGGACCAGTTTGGATTTTGCATTTGATCCGTCTGGCAATTTCGACGACATGTGAATTCTCGTTATTGCCAATAATGGCTGATTTATATTTCATTTTCATCACGTGCTCCTTCTGTTTGCTGGATGTAAGATATCAACAGAGTCCCGGTATGAGTGTTGTAATGGTTTCTGGACTCGGTCTGAAGTATAGAATTATTTAATTCGTTGTTTTTTTTTATATCTCGACGACACGGACACGTGACTTGGGGGACACTCCTTATACAAGGTAGGACCGTTAATTATGAAATCTTGATATATCAGTCTTCAAGACTCAGAATCATTTGATGTACAGTTATACAGTATACCATATCCGTGATGTGTTTACCTTGACTTTGGCGAGCTCAGGTTTCGCAGTGTTCGGCGAAAAAAAATTGTAATTTATTTTTAAGCTACAAATGTATATAGAGTATGTAGTAATAGGACTGCCAATGGCACAAATAATAATTATATCGCGCTACTTAAAAAGGATAGAGGATTGTATGGATAACATCGGATACTCCTGTACTTATCTATTGGTAAACAACTGTCTATAAATACATTCATGTTCGGGTTTAAAACGTTGCAGAAGTAGTTGACATGCTATCTTTATGACAGTTTCCTTGTCCATGATCACAGTGATCATAACCCATGATAACCCATGATTACCCATCATAACCCATGATAACCCATGATAACCCATGATTACCCATCATAACACATGATTACCCATCATAACCCATCATAACCCATCATAACACATGATTACCCATCATAACCCATCATAACACATGATTACCCATCATAACCCATCATAACCCATTATAACCCATGATAACACATCATAACCCATCATAACCCATCATAACTCATTATAACCCATCATAACACATGATTACCCATCATAACCCATCATAACCCATTATAACACATGAGTACCCATCATAACCCATCATAACCCATTATAACCCATGATAACACATGATTACCCATGATAACCCATCATAACCCATTATAACCCATGATAACACATGATTACCCATGATAACCCATGATAACCCATGATAACCCATCATAACACATCATAACCCATGATTACCCATCATAACCCATAATAACACATGATTACCCATGATTACCCATCATAACACATGATAACCTATCATAACCCATGATTACCCATCATAACCCATCTGCTCGCGTATTTTGTTTCTTGTCACTGCAGAGGAACAAATCTTCGCATGGTTGTTTACCGCTGTGAGGTGTATAAGTGACATACTGGATTTATATTTGCAATCAAAGGTCAAAGTCTCAAACTAAAAAAATTCAGAAAATTGAGACCGTCCCTTATGGATGGCGTCCATCTCCATATTATATAGTGTTAACCTTTATTGGGTAGGATGTTACCAGATATGTACTGTAACAAGCCGATTTAATTAATAACGGGCGCAGAATTAGTTTTCGTTTGGAGTTGGACGTCCTTACAACAGTTCGGGTCCTTTGAGGATGACACCAAAGCACAGAGTAAAAAGGTCGACACGAAAGAAGTTAAAGTTTCAGTGCTTCAATAGGGACAAGTGAAGTTTTTGGTCTCTTCAAAGTTCCCTTGGTAGAAGCCACAGACGAAAATTCTCAGGGGAGCCTCTTCAGTCGCTTACCGTCTTCTGCTGAAAGGCCGAAGGGCCGTAATAGTTGTCGTTAAGCCTGTTAAATAAATCAGACATGCAAAAACGACATTTTTTTCATAAATGTCTGTAACACTCGCCATAGCTTGTAACTTGGAATCCCTACTTCAGATGTCATCACCCGGAAACTTAACCACGTGATGCGAGGCACCTACTGCTCACCGATATTAATCTTATTTGAAAAATGGCAATTAATGTGAATGATAGTATAATAGTATCTCTTTTTAGGGAAATTTGTCACCGATTAAAAAAAAACCCTGGAAGTAATTTACAGAATTTCATGGTTTACTTCACTGAGAAGTAAAAAAGTGCATTAATGATTTGCCTTTTTTGGTGATGATTTTTGGAAAGGTTTGATTTTAGAAACTAGATGAAAAGCAAAAAATCAGTATGTTGCCGCACGTCTTTTACAGATACAGGCGTCAGAATATGTGTTTAATTATTTATTTTCACAGGCTATTTTTATTGTCCTCTGAATAATAAGCCCATCTCAATTATTTTTTTGAAAAAATATAAATTTTCTTCTTTCGTTGCAAGGTGAGGATTAGATGCTTGGATACTAAAGAAAAAATAATGATGTGAAAATGGGAAGTTTTCATTTGATTTAACCGCTCAGCAACCGAAAAAAAGTATTCCTAATCCTTAAGTTAACCATCTGCTAGTAATAACCTTTTTATGACTTTTAGGTCGGATAGAGAAATTTTCTAGGATGCATTTTATGAAACAAAGAGAAGGTCTCCAAGGTAAGGAGACAAACTGATAGATTTGTTTTCGGATCCCAAAAATTCTGGAAAGTGGTTCTCGAAAGCGGAATTCACGAATTTGAAATAAATGATTTAGTTGAATGAGTTGAAAGATTTCTAGAAGTATACTTAACCTCAGCAAACAGAACATGGTTGACGCTAATTACCTAATAACGCCTTCAACTATTCCGCCAAACAAATAGTCCACAGACGAAAGAAGTAAGTTTAAATACTTAGTTACAGATAACAAAATGTATAAGAACGGAAACGTCCAAGATATTATATTGGAGTTAATTTTTTATTGAACTAGGTTCTGCTTCCTGTCAAACGTCAAAAGAGTGCATCCTGAAATTATATTTAACGGTTTGATACACACAGATCCAATGATTGGCCTGCACATAAACCGGGGCTGTGTTGTTGACCTACAAGTCTGAACTCAGTTTTCGTTCCCACCAGATCTTTCGAAAAAAAAACTTTTTCTTGTTCCTTGTGAATTTGGATTCTTCTGTTCTCTTATTCCTTCTGTGAAACTCCGTAAGGTGACTCCCTCTAGTAATCATACAGTGGAATATAGCATACCTTATTCCTTCTGTGAAACTCCGTAAGGTGACTCCCTCTAGTAATCATACAGTGGAATATAGCATACCTTATTCTTGGCTCTCCGTTGACTCCTGAACAGAAGGCTGTTTGGAAAAACCAAATCGAATCAGCAAAGGTTGTCCCACAATTAGATTTCCCCCGACTTCTCTACAGGTTCATTTGCCTTACAGGCTAGTAAAGAGTTTTATGGTATCAATCCTGAAACAGTTAACTGCAGTGAACGTAGACCCACACTACAAAAAGTGACATATCAGTGTAAAAATACTACATTATCTCTCACCAACGGAAAGTCATGTACTGAATCACCTGTAATGGCGGTGTTTTCTTCTAGCGTTTCCCAGGATCTACTCATGTTAAAAGACAGACGCGTTTATCGATTAACCTAAAGAGCACGTAGTCATGATAGATATAGGTACACTTAACCAAGGTGTAAACGACGTGTGTTAGGTAGAGATCCAAATTGACTTCCGGTCTGCTCCTCAGATTAGTGTCAAGAATACTGATTTTTTGTTTTTTGTTTTTTTGTTTGTTTGTTTGTGGTTTAGACGTCTTAACTCTGGAATATAAATGATGGGTTGAAATCATGAACTACTGTTGCAATGTAGTGGATTGTTTCTCTAAAGCAAAAAAAAAAAAAAACCAAAATAAATGTGACTGAAATACAGATAGCGTACTGTGGGTTGTGAAATGTAAATATATATACAACAGTACATTGTAACTATCTTTATAAATACAGTGTATCTCAATTATTCAAGAAGTAAATATCAAGCAGATGAAACAATTCGCATACTACATGACATACATGTGTGTGTTTGTACTGTACATACCGGAAGCCAGGTTCACCGACCTCATGACTGTACATTGCATCTGGCTCTTACTGGTTTCATGGCAAGGACTCGGATAATTTATGTATTCATACGTTTATTATGTAAACAAGATTGTCAAGTCAGATCCGGGATATGTCAGGAGATGAAACATATAATATGGTAATTGCTTTGTGATAATATATTGGTGTGGGAATGCGACATGCATATCGAAGCATATTGTCAATATGGATTAGACTTATCTAACGTCATGCACCAGCAAAGAAACTTAAGCTGTTCAATACACTGTATCGCACTCCCATACGCGAGACACAGATACTATTTACAGTCTATCATTTCTGTAAAGTGATGCTAGCTTGAGATAGTATTTCCTTTCAAAAATGAGGAAGTATTTTCATCTTAATTTGATAATTTTATTGTGACCGTTCATTTTCGACTGCATGGAACAAGTCACGTTCGTCTTGTTTAAGAAAAGTTGATAAAGGCCTTCCGGCTATGTACCGTCCCATTTCCATACACAGGTAAACATATTTTTTTGTAATGGAATAATATTTTTTTCACAACATGTCTACAGTTTTATCAGAGATGCATTTTTTTTTCAAATTAAAATCCAGATGACGACCTTTGCATATTATTGCTCTGGCAGTTGACATTTCACGTGTGCCGTGTTTTGAAACATTTCGAAGATGATAATGTAAACACGGATCCACCAGTATGACATTTAATCCCAGAAAAGATTCGTCAGTAATGCGTTATAGATAGAAATTTGCGGGTGTTCCTCAATAATTTTGCTCTTGTTCCACTTTTGTTTGTTTGTTTATTTTTTTTTTAATTTCAAACTTTTCAACTAGGTTGGTGTGATCAACGGCTTCTGAAGATCAGTCTTACGAAACTTTAATTTTTTTTATTCTCCGGACATCTGGGTGTGATAAATTCAACCCTCACCTGTAAAATTGACCAAACACTTTCATCAACATCCATGTCATTCCTGCTATGTTTCTCAGGTGCAACTGTAAATGGTAAGACCTCGTTCATCACGTAATCAAGATGTCAAATGCAAAACAGCGGTTTTAAAACAATTAAGATATAAAGCACGTGAAGGAAATCAAAAGACCATTTGTTCGTTGGTTGAAAAGAAGTTCTCATATCCCATATCTTATAGAAAATTATATGCGGCGTTTCGACTTCACCGTCGCCTTCATCAGACAAATGACTGGTAGTGCGGAGTTTATTTGCACTGCGGTATACAATCAGTCGGTTATAATCAGCAATTAGACCAGATGTACCTTTATTAGACAAAATATATACATCTTGTGTCTGGTGTTATGACTATGATGAAGTGATGTACATCCTGACTTGTGTCTCGACTGTCTCCTGTTGCCCCTTGTGTACGGTTGAAATAGTTCTGATGAACTGTCAAATATGCCTGTGGATGTGTTCAGATAAAAGCTGCTTTTGGCTTATTATTGCTTCTTTTGAGGCTTCACACATTGGAACAGGTGGAATGCCTTTAAGTTCTAGAAAGTAACTTCAAAATATTTACTTTCTATAGGGTTCAGTCCAGGTCCATTGTCCTCTCCGTTTGAATAGTGACTGTTTATCGTGAATGATATAACCTTGCTGATTACCAAAGGTCTCGATGTAGAAAGACGTAGTTGAAACGTTTGCCAAGCCTGTATAATTGACCATACAATTATTTAAGAATATTAATTAATTTTAACACATATTTTCTTCATTATTAAGTGTAATAACACCCATTGCATATTTTTTGTCATGACTCACGTGTAATATGACCTAGCGGACCTGTGATTGGCTGATGATTCCTATTGTTTCCATTGCGACCTCATAGTTTCATATGAACTGTGACGTCATCGAAGAAGGAGCCATAGATTGAGAGTATCGTTAGTTTAGATATTGTATCAGTCTGATAAAATATTTATGTCCTATGATAAACAGAATATTGCATTCGTTCCTATTCCATTCGAGATTTTTGAAACTGTCATAACTTCTGCTTTCTCCACAGTCTCAATGATATATACAATCCTAAGAACAGTTTAACAGATTTCATTTGAATGGAAAATCGTGTAAAATAATGTAAAATTGTAGTGATCTTGGAAGTAATTTATTTAGTGTAAGTGAATCGTCTACCTTCTATTTAATGATGATATAGAAAATAAATTCCATTTCCCAAATTTTCTTTTGAATTAAATAAGTGTTCTTTAACAACGGATTTACGTCAGTCTGCTTTTTGCCGACATTTTTGTGTGGAGTAATCCTGATCTTTCCATGAAAACGTGTTACTTATATATTTTTTGAACAGTGATGTATAAAAAAACATGTAAAAAAAATCAGCACGTTGAAATTAATGTAAAAATAAAAAAATGTAATAATTAAACAAAGGAGGAAGATGAGTTCGATCAGTGAAATTGACTATTAAGGAAACTAAGCATAGCATGAATACATACAACGGTGGTAGAGAAGTCCTGGATAATGTTGGAAGCGAGAGGGATATAACCATAGACAGGCATCTTACATTGAGAAGCATATACAAACTCAAGTAAATAAGGCAAACCAGACTGTTGGACTAATGAGACGTAGCTTTATATATTTGGACAACAGAACGTTCTGCTTATTATTCAAAGCTCTGTTAGGCCTTATATGGAATATGCAAGCTCTGTCTGGTCACCTTATCAGAAAAAGGATATGGAGGCAGTAGGAAATGTCCAAAGGCGAGCTACAAGGATGCTACCAATTATGAAAGACATGAGCTATGAACAACGTCTAAAACGGCTGAAGTTACCAACCCTCAGATTCAGACGAAAGACATGATCGAAGTCTTTAAAATTTTGAAAGGAAATTTATGATAAGAAAGTTACTTCTGATTTGTTGAAATTAAACATGTCCAGCAGCACAAGTGGAAACTGGTTAAAATTAGTGAAACAACATTGTACCAGAGACATCAGGGAATACAACTTTGCACAAAGAATAGTAGATACATGGAACAGTCTTCCTGAACAAGTAGTCACAGCCAGGACAATAAACCTTTTTCAAGAACAGAATTGACAAGCTCCGGGAAAACCACCCTCCACGGTTTGACTTCACAGCAAGCTATGGACCAGGTACCGGAAGGACGGCAATTCATTACGTGGTGTTTACGAACATTTCTGAGCTGCCTATAGAGGACCAGTAGGTCCTGCAGGCGGGAACAACATAAGTGAACATAAGTGAAAAAAGTGCAACGACGCAGACTTCTAATCACAATACACGATTTTGAACATGATGACGTAACACGTGTCTGTAAATAGCTACATTGGTGTGTTGGTTGGGTCATTCACGCACAATGCTATAATTAGTATCATGATAGCATTAAGCAGTGTTCATATGACGGCCAACGTTGATAAAAGCGCTCATTACATACATGTATTTAATAATAGTTTGGAAATTGTGGAATGTTAATCGAGTTTTCCATATTAGGTATTGGTTGGACTGTAAACAAATATAAATTAGATATTATCATCAACCTGATCTAATAGTTTTACATAAATTACATATTCACACCAGCCTGATGAAACAGTTTAGTTTATTGCTGGTTTACGTCCCATTAACAGCCCGGGACATTTAAGGCCGTGTCAGGTTTGGTTGGTTGAGAAAACCCGGAACCTGCGGTCGCTACCGGGTGACTGTCCCTCGTAGGCCTCAAACCCGCGACCCAGAGATGGAAGTCAGACGTCTTGACTTTCCGAGCACCGCGGCCCCTCCTGAAATGATACACAGTCAATGAGATGATGAATTTTACTTAATGGGTCGTTGATTGATATATTTTTGTGTTGTGTTTCAGATGGTCATCGTCGCAGGGTGAAGCGGACATCATGGTTTCTTGACCAGAGATAACTATGGCTAACAGATCGAGTCGGATTGTGGGCGGGGCAGGAGACGCTGGCGGAGGTGTCACTATGCTGCCATTTCCCGCCTTTTCTGACGTAATCTACACCACTATGGAAGGATTGAATATTACAAATGTCACCGATTCAGGAAATGCCACTAGAACGCGGAAAATGTTCTCCTTAGTGGAGCAGATTTTTTTTGGCACGTGGTTGTCAATATCTATGATTTTAGCTATATTTGGAAACTTGATGGTTATAGCAGTGGTTGTGAGGCATCGAGGCATGCGCACTAGGACCAATATGTTCCTTGTCAGTTTAGCAGTTGCAGATTTTCTCATTGGAATACTGCTTGCGCCGTTTTCATTAGCTACACTGATAGCTCAAGACTGGATACTAGGTCCAAGTTTATGTACTATCAACAGTTTTTTAAACGCCACTTGTTTTATAACATCTATACACACTCTCATGCATATAAGTATTCATAAGTATATGTCAATCACACGTCCTTTGACCCGGATCACCAAGTGTAAAATTCTCGTAATGATATTTGCGGCCTGGGGATGGGGCGTGGTGTGCGCTGCACTGACTACGGTTATACTCTCTCACGCCGAGTTTAAAGAAGGCACCATGCAATGTGGTCCTGCCTACCCTGTGTTAACCACAAAATCTCTTTTGTTCCATATTATAATTCAGACGTCGAATATATTTCTGCCACTATTTATCATGATATATGCATATTCTCGTATGTTCGGTGAAATACGAGAACACATGCAGAGAATGGACGAAAATACCGCTATGGATCGAGCCCAGATCTACAGCCAGCAACGCCGTGTCACAATAACATTGTTTATCGTCCTGGCCTGTTTTGTGCTGTGTTGGATACCCTACTGTGTTTATGCTAATTATGTAACCTTTGAACCTGACAAAACAAAGTTCCCGCCATACTTGAACGCTATTGTAAGTATAACTTTTGATACATTTTTCGCTTTCAAATCACCACATAATAAACCCGGATAAAACGACATAAAAACGAACACGACTTTACTCAAAAAGGTCTTTCTGTCGTCAAAATGCTACCACCGGAAACATTTCATTTTCCAACCAGGTGTTAAATTGGGCCTATTTGATATTCATTAGTTAGCCTGGTAGTTCAACTTAACATTGTTCCTAATATGTGAACGTGACCTTACCGATTTTTGGTTTGAGCAAGGTTTACATGGAGGGCGTCGTCGATAAAGCAGAAGACGTTTTCCTTTCCGGAGCACCTGTCTTACTCTGTCTATACATTTTTTTCTGGAATCTCAGTGTAATTATTTCACGTATGTTCATATTTTACACTAGTTAAATCGAATTCTAGTTTGAATGTGGATTCTGCTGACAATATTTTCCTTTTTGTTCATGACTTTTGTATAGAAAGTCATAGTTATGAAGATATTACTCTAACGATACCGCCCAGAACAGTGACAAATTGAATATGTTAAATGAAAAAAGAAATAGATATATGTCATTGATATTCTTTAATTAATTTTTATGATATCCGATTGACATTTACAAACATCTCAAACTACTCCTGGTTTAAGTTTGTTTATAACCTGGTTTGTTTTCGTAGTAGTGTTTCGGAATCTATGACCTAGTAAGTTTTTGTTACAGGCTTACTGTTTCTCGGGCTTATGACCTTATATAATTTTACTACGGGCCTGTTGTTTTGAATGTTTATGTCTCTGATTTGTTTTGCTATAGGCCTATTGTTTCGGGTACATGAACAGCGCGTGTAACCCGATCATTTATGCCTGGAGGAGTCCTTCATTCCGGGAGGGATACAAGGAAATTCTCTGTCAGGAACCGTCTTATGTAGTCAGCGATGGTAAGTGTACATTTTGTGAAAGTCCATATTCGGCTTGTTCAGCATATTCTTAAAAGGAGGTTGAAATAATACTGCTTTGTTTTTTAGCACAGGCTTCAGCAGAGACAGTAAAAGCACTGTTACTGTCATGAAGTTTAGAAACATGGCGAGGAATATTGTATATTATTGAATACTTGTTTTTGATTGGATAATACAATCTGGTAGAATTAATAAACGGTATTTCTTCACAGTTACGATATCCAGGAGGACACGGACGTGTTAAAATGGGATTGTCAGTATGGTTTGATATAGAATAGTTTCCCTTATCTTAATGATTGTATCAGTAACTCTATATTCCTTGATGATCACATTTCTGATATGTATATATATTGTTATCAAGATCTCTGTGATATACGGACAGAGGATAGTTATTTCCGTCCAGTTTGTCTTGTGCAAGTTTTAGTCAGTTTCGAGATGTGATACGTTTTCTGAAATGTCTGTTAGAAAAAAAATGTATTAAGTGTAAATATTCGGTGGTTTTTCACCCCAAGAATATTTATCTGTATTTTTCTCTATGCATTTGTACCATGCAATACATTTATTTAACATTTAATCTGAACTATATTTCTTGTGTCATAATACGTTCTTCCTGAAAACGAAATTCTCGCCGAAAGTGAATATTAAATATCTGTTTTGATACAGCAAGGTGCATTTTGCTGATCTGGCTTATTATTCCTTTGACATATCACACAGCGTTTAACAAATACGCATGTGCTTTACCCAAAGACCACCACTTGGCAGAACTGGCATTTTCCCAATGTTGATATACTGTAACTGCTTATGTTTCTTATAAAGCAACTGCCATATTCTTCAATCTGTCACGAAATAGGTTTATGGTCTTTCTCCGGTGTTAGACAATCAAACAATTTTGGGAAAAGATACCTCAATGTCAAGCGTCAACAGTACTCATATTTAATGTCAAACGTCAGCTGTACTCATATTTAATGTCAAACGTCAACAGTACTCAGATATAATGTCAAACGTCAACAGTACTTAGATTTCGTGTCAAACGTCAACGGTACTCAGATATAATGTCAAACGTCAGCAGTACTCATATGTAATGTCAAACTTAAACAGTACTTATATTTCGTGTCAAACGTCAACATTAATCTTATTTAATGTCAAACGTCAACAGGTTTATAATCAATGTCAAACGTCAATAGTACTCATAATCAATGTCAAGCGTGAAGAGTACTCAGATTTAATGTCAAACGTCAACGATACTCGGATCTAATGTCAACCGTCAACAGTACTCATTGTTAATGTTTCATATCTTTTTGAAAATCAGGAAAAATAAAATCATGGTGGTTTGAGAAGTAAACGATTTTTCTTCAGTGTATTAACATTAAGTTTTGAAAGGTTGTTTACTGACGTCATCGACGACATCATGCATAGAGACTACTTTTCTAATTGTCAAAGCTATTAGATTATTTCCCTGAATAAAAAAGTGATTTTCATTTTATGTTAAACTTCCATCTCACAACATTTCCTTGCGAATTGAATGAGGTTTAGTTTTGAATTCTGTTTTTTTTTTTTTTTTTTGGTTTTTGGTTTGCAAGTAACATGTCTATTTGTCGCTATATTAACCCGGATGTTATGATGTCTTTTGATTTTCCAGACAAGACGCGTCATGTTTGAAGGTCCAAAATAGGGTATCAATACTTCTGACGTTACCAAATTTGCTTTTACATGTCGTTCATATCATCATTACGTTTTGTTAATAGTCTGCGCCAGAAATTCAAGACAAAATATTCTAAATTTCAAGGCGATTTTTTTCACATGTCAAATTTTGATACAACTCTATTTCAATATCCCTTAGTTTGTTTTTTGCGTTTCGTGGTTATTGAAACCGCCAATGTGTAAAAAAAAAACCAAACAAAAAAAAAAACAAAAAAAAAAAAAAAAAAAAAAAAAGAAAACAAAAAAATGAATATCTTGGTCATCATAACTTCTGGCATATTCCTTAAGCTTCAAATTTAAGGAGTAAACGGTTTTAAATAAGCACAAAATTAACCCAAGAAACAAGAGACCTGCTTAGTAAACAGGTATTTGAGTAGTGTCTTTTAACGAAAGCTGTTTTCTTGTTTTCGTTGAACAGAACATTTTTTTTTAAACTCAAGTTTCCACTGTAAGTTTGCGGTTGATCCAGGCATATTTCTGGTGCAGACTGTCATGCACCTTCGTTAAAAGCTTAACGTTTTGGTGTGCATTTTTTTTTTATTTTCGATGTGTCCCCAGGAAGGATCTCCCGATCGGAGATGTCAACCATGACACTGTTGCGAGTTCTGAGGGACTGTTGACCCTCAGCTTTCATTGATGTATGTTATTTTGAGCACCCTGCACTGCGCACTTTCAACTTCCGCTTCAATAATACATTTATCAATTTACAAATTGCTTTTAATATCCTGTATTATAGTTATACCGTAGTTCCACCAGACTTCGACACTACCCTCCATAATCACAGTTCTGATATGGAGGGTAATGAGTATAATTATTTTAATCATTGTATTTTATCTTTATCAGTGCAAAACTATATTTTCAATTTTTATCTGCCTTATTTGACCTTGGTGTTATAATTGAAATTATCTGTATTCATGAATTTATTCATTTCAAACTTTTGGAAGCAAAACCGTTTGTCGCTTTGTAAATCGTTGTATTGGTAGATAAGCTTGTTTGTTCTCTTGAACATGCTGCATTGAACCGATATTACGGAGTAAGATTTCACACTAAATCTTATTTTGTGTTTCGGTTGTTTTATTGAATTAATGCATTGCACTTGGAA
The DNA here is from genome assembly GCF_031769215.1 of Ylistrum balloti. Taxonomy (NCBI): domain Eukaryota; kingdom Metazoa; phylum Mollusca; class Bivalvia; order Pectinida; family Pectinidae; genus Ylistrum; species Ylistrum balloti. The sequence continues at coordinate 100,267 of NW_026782698.1, read as the reverse complement.
ACGAAAATTCCTGTAATGTTAATCAAAGCCACAATAAATTGTATATAAATCGTAATAATCCACTTACGATGGGTCTACATGATATGACTTATCGTGTAATAGTCGGTAGGTGACATATTATGTTCTTTATAGTTTCTGGTAATTGATAAATAAAAACATATCCAAAAATTCGAATTAAAAACTAAAAACATACAATTTCATATTATGGCTATAATCTTATTTTTGCGCTTTTCGCACTGAAGGTGTTTCACTTTATAATGAAGACGATGATTATATCTATTACCCATTTGTTAAGTTTGTGTTTGTAAATTTTGTGGATTTGTTATTTGTCATTTATCGGAAAAAAAAGCACTCAAAATCTAAGAATTTCGCAGCATCACTATTATTGTAACCCTTATTGTGATAAATTATTATTGTAATAATTGTTTCTTTAAGGTTAAGTTTATTGTAACATTTATTGTATGTCCAGTAGGCGTTCGTACTGTGATTATTGTCAGCGTATTACAATAAGCACAGCCTTAATGTTTTAAATTATCACCATAAGCAACTCATTAGAATCAGGAATGCACCATACACAAATGGACCTTTTGGCCTCTGAGTTATTATTTCCCAGTGTTTCAATGCTATAGAAATAATACTATCACTGCTAGACATAGTAACGACTAATTCTGTTGATACTTTTGGGTGTCTTGATTTATTGAAGCACGCGAATCAACACAATACAGTAATGACAAATGGCTTTCTAAAAGAAACTACAGGAACTTTTAGCGAGAAGTTTGCTTTATGAAGTAGATATTAAAACTAGTTATCATTACAAACGGCACGCGCATTAAACTCGAGAATACAAAACAAATATAGCGTCAAAAGAAAATCGATTAATGTAATTGACAATCATCAGTATTTAGTCTTTGTTTTAATATTTAGGTTTCATATTTACGTGTAAATACGTGTTGTTTACTTACGAATTGTCTTTGTTCTTGCAGTCTTTATGGTTGTTAGTTGCTAATGACAGTTTTGTTATCATCACTTTACAACAACGTCGGTCCCTTGTTTTCTCATCTTACCTCGTCTGATTCACAAATTAGATTTTCTCAGGTTGAGTCACGAAAACTTTTCCCCAGACAACAACCTAAATTGAAACCAGTGCCAGACTCTAGGTGATATTGATGTCACAAAAAATGCGATCTTTTCTCCCTCCGGAACCGGGAAATAAAAAAATCTAAATAGCCTGTCGAACCATTTACTCATCAATCGCCATAGTCGGAACTATTTGTTGGTCTGTACGTGTGAATACCAATGACAGGGTTTCGTTCAGGCCTCTTTAAATTGACTTTAAGATTATTGCAATGAAGTTTGGATAATTGAATAAAGAGATTTTTGACCTACTGTCGTTTCTACGGGCCCCATAGAGATTTTGTTCTAATTTCAAGTCTATGAGGAACCAAAACGTGTTTTGATTTGTTTTTTCTGTCTGTTGGTTTTGAAAAGATAATTTGGTGTCACGGAGAAACATCACCTAATATTAAAATCACAAGTATCTTTTTCCTGTACAAATAGTGCGCTTTTTAGATTGAGTTAGCATTTCGATAGAATTTTATCAATTTGAGTTTTATAAGTAAATAGATAATGAAATATAAAAATCGAGCGAAATTGCAGACATATACTTTAATTTTAAATGTAAACAAGATGTTTTGACATGTTATCTCGTCACAATAGGTCCAATGGGTGCTGTCATTATAACTACTCGGAAGTACTCGGCAGTTTCTAATAGCGTCTATGAAACAAACAGAACGGATGGCTTACGGTAACTTAGCGACCAAATATCCCGTATATAGTTACGAGGAAAAGGTTGGACGTCAACTGATTATAGTAGCAATACTAAAACATCTATTTTTACGGTTTTTCTTGTTCGCATCTTAAAAAAACATCTTTTTGAAGAAATCGGAAAGACAGATTTTCAAATGGTTCGTTACCAGAGGTTTAATAATTGTAATGAGGCAAATTGTTTTAGAACATATATCTAGTATTCATTTCGTATGATCTGTCATTTGGTTTTTGCTTTTCAATTTACGCTTCCTTTATTTTTGCTTTTACCTCATCATTACATATGGTTTTTGTTTTACCGATGAATTCCAATTTGCTGTGGTGTTCAGACGTATGATGATCTGCCATCATTAATTCTGGGAAATGTTAAACTGTAGATATTAGCCAGTATTCCACACTTGAATTTACGAACCCATTGGTGATAGATGCCAAGTGTCATTGAGAAACTAAAGACTGTCTCTACCATGACACTTGTTACAGGACATTACATTACCAGTATTTAATCGAAGATCACTCCGTTCTTGTATGTTTTCAATGTTTCATCTTTTGTATTTTCATAATTTGCCAACGATTGATCGATTTTGAGTTGAAATTATCGTTTCTCTTACACTATGTTGTGCTGAGATTGGTTTACTCACCCTTTGAGAAAGGCCTGGAAGAATTAACAAAAATGGTATTGAACTAGTTTGCGTATTTGTAGTTGACGTCCCTCATTTTCTACAGAGCATTCAAAGAATGAAGCACTTGGTGATATTGGTTTTAGTGCCGTTTTTGCATTAGTTAGAATATCTCAGCAGTTTGATATGTCCTAAACATACTCATATCTATTATTATGATGTATCATGCTATCTATTGGTTGCGTTTGTCATTTTGATATCTTGCATCGAGTATCATATATAACCCCATATTTACTCCGTTTTGAAGGTACGCTTTACTTTTGTTGTGTGATCATGTATTTCCCCAGTCTGTTTGAAGTAGCTCTTTATTGAAATGTTTTTATTTTGTTTGTCTGCAGGTCGCGAAATATGTTATTGAATATGTATCGCTATGCTGTGATATGTTGTCAATTGTGTTTATAGGATATGAACGAGTTCACCCTATTTTCTGTTCATAGTATGCTTAGTGGATAATCGCTCGATCTAGAGGAAAATATAAGATATGTACTTTGGGTAGAATATTAACAGGCGCCAAGAACATATCATACAGGAAATTGATTACATATGTAAATTGCTCTATTAATCTCACATCTTGTGACCCTGTCCACGCCATTCATATCTAATAAATATTTAAATACCACTATCACATTAGATGTTTAGTTTTTACCCTCATTGCCGTATTGTGTTCGACGAGTTATATACATGTATTAATTGATTGTTAATTAAAGAGTTAGGTAATTGTATTTACTTGTAATTGACAATTTGTATCATTATATCATCAGAGTTGATATTTTGTGTCTGGCAACTGGTACAGTTTCTGGTTGATTACTCTATTAACATTATACTGTGTTAAGACATAGCGATATTTAGATTTTTTTGGTTTGTTAGAACCAAATTTTGAAAACTTGATCAGGAGTATATACAAATGTAAATGCTATATCTTTAGTGATACTTGCATACAGGTACTTGCGTAATGCATGTGTTAAATTTATTTTCTTGTGCGTTTTTACTTGATGACAATCATATACTTTTCCCTCGTTATTTATCGTTTATTTGGCATTTTACAATATATGTATTTCCGTATTGATTTGAAACATAGGCGAGTCTAAGAGCATTGTACATACTGTGCTTATCTTTAACTGTATTGCTACTTCATCATCAGCATTTTAATCTATAACTATCCTGACCATGTTGCCTTTCATTTTGTTTCGTCTCCTTATTTTCTTGTCTCCCTTGACCACGATGTTACATGTTGTGAGTCTTTTTTCTCCTGGTGTATGTTATATATACATGATGTTGACATGTGTGAGTGTTTATTTGTCCTCCCTCAGGGCCGATGGGGACGATTCAAGTGAGGGTTCGCAACGGCGCCTCGACACAAAAGAGACAGCAATGCGTCGCTTATAATAGAACTTTGTCAAACAGTCCTTGGTACGAACGCTTGTATGCGATGCACATTTCAGATTGCAGTAGGCGTTTTGTGCATGAGCACCCATTGATGAAATCTCCATAGTTTCCACGTTTAATAAAATGTCTCACTTTGCACTATTCCATGGTCGATTAAAAGCCCTCTGTCACTATTTGCCATTGGATTTACTTTGATACCAAAAAATTATTCAACTCCTGCCGCGTTTCGAACCAAGTGAATGGGATGACGGTATGTTATGTAATAACAAGTTTTCAGTATTGTTTGTTCATTACCTTAACATTTTATGAACAGAAAAGAAATTTGATTCAGACATATCTCAAAATGCGAAAATAACCCCCCCCTCCCCCCCCCCTCCCAAATAAAAAGATCTGGTTAACATGAAAAGCTACATTAACAATGTTGCGATTGGATTGATCAAGTGGCACATGGTAGATAATGAAACCGGCGTTCCCTTGACGATTCTGATATCTCTTTGGTATTTGACCGAATCCGATCATGGTTTAGTATCGCATTGTGACGTGTAACAATTGTTTGCTGTGAAGATCACTATAATGTAAAATCTGGCACTTCTTCACTCCCATTTCCCTGGGGAGAGACTGGAATTCCCTTAAACCATGATATTCTGTTATCAAAATGATGTAACATGGGCTATTTAATCACTTTTCAGATCCCCAATGGTAAGTTATAAGTGTTTCCAGAATCTGCTTCCATAATTAGGTCTAGTTGCCTCTCGAAAGCTTCATCAAAACGTTTTCTTGAAGTTGTTATCTCAAATATAATTGCACTGAACACCACGATTGATTTATTAGATATTTTCCCCTTAAGTGAGACAGAAAGCTCCATTCGTTCTCTTCTGCGTTCCAGAGGCAACCGTTAGACTTAAATGATATATCGAAATTAAAAACAGAACGAAACGAAACTGGTCTTTATTGACCTCAAAAATATGTTAATAAGCACTAGATGGAATTTCATTCTTACTCCCCGTTCAGTTTGAGAAACAAATGATACTTGTTTGTAGTGTAGCGAAACAATCCTCACCTCAATCGTGTTTGCCATGAATGTCACCTGGACAATGAGTAGATAAGAATAAGAAACTGATTTCTGATTTCTTGATTAACAGCGTAATGATTGGAAAGAGAAGTGCAAAAAATTACTTACTGGACATTTTGTCATGTATAGTGTTTACTTGAGACATGATTAGTCTAGCTTAGCGGCGAATGTTAGTGGCAGACGAAATTGCGTTGAATGTTAGAACTAAATACGTATATTATATGTTGACGCTACATCACAATGAACCCGAGTCACACACAATATGTAAGTGATTTGATGTATGTGCTTGTTAGTAGTTACGGCAGAGCACTGTGTTGGTAGTTCAGGGTTACAAAATTAACTATCGGTATGCACAATAAATCAATGGTTGTCGAGAAGAGTACACCATGACAACATCTCTTCAGTTACCAATACCTGTGATGTTGATGTTGTGTTGTATCCCCGTTTTGTAATTGCTTCCCTTTATTATTATTATTAAGTAATGTTTGAGTGATGTGTGTTGATGTTTGCATGGTCTTCTTTGTAATGGTATTTCACTGTTACAACTAAAGATAACTTATAACTCAATTTATTTGATGTTAAAGCATTTTCACTTATTTGAAATCGAAATTTGAATTTTATTATCTTTAAACAAATTTTGAATTTGTTGCTGTTATTTCATGATCTGCCATCTATCAGAAAAACTTTCTAGTTTTAGATCTGTTTTGCTGTTTTTTTTTTCTATCTTGCAGCAAATGCATGTCGTAAAATGAAAATTTATGAGAAATAAGAACTAAGCTATTACGAAGATCCTACCTACGTTCATTTATCTAAATGATGCACATGTTCTTAATTGCAATTCTATTCACTTCCTGGCACTCCCCTAGTACACTTAAATAACTGGTTCAGGTAATTATACCGTCGATATTGGAAAATAAAAATTTCTAGATTTTCCTTTGCTATATTTTTTTTAATGTTACGCAATAAGGCATTTAAGAGAGACAATAAACACCCGCGGCTGTCGGAGCTCGAGCAGCTGACCAAAAAGAAAAGGTCATAAATAATACTGTTCTTACTGAGATGCAACGCCTCTCTTCCGCTTAAAGTGGGAGTTTTCAGTAAAGTACCGTCATCGGGCTTTCCCAAAATGTCTGCCAAAATTCGTTTTGTTTTGGACGATAGTGACGAAAGATATCTTCCAGTAAAGCAAGGGTTGTTCGGTATAAGATAGATATCTGGAAAACAAGTTATCGATTATTCTTTACTTGCACTCCCTGACTGAATGAATCATCTTCGGTAAATTCGGAAAACTGATCACTTTAAAGAAATACCGTGAAAAATCCTTCAGACAGGTACTGTGCAGTTGTTTACCAACAATTATGTTGTTGGAGGCACGTACTTATGACAAAACTTGTTTACATAACCTCTGGTGGAACATTATCAGGACACAAGAATGCACCTATCGACGTCCTTATCTTTGGTGTTTTGGATTCAATGTTCGTATCTTTATTATAGTTATAAACATAAATCTTAAGTGATTGGGGATTTTAGGGTTATTTTTTTCGGTCCAATCGGTTAGGAGTCGTTGATAAAAACATTAAAAAATACCAACTCCTTGTAATAAGTGCAAAATTGTAAACAGATATTTACATTGAATAGTTCATGTAAGTACATGATATTTGTGCAAGGTGCCAAATAATTACGATACACTGAGAAGTCATATGAGTATTATAACCCAAATGAAATACGCTACAAGTATGTATTTGACTAAGATTTATTTGTATTCACCTTGTATTTTTTGTATAGACTGTAGTAGATGATTCAGTAGTTTTTTTCCTAACATGTAAAATCATTTAATTATGTCTAAAATAAGTTCATTTTTCAGTTTATTTGTTTAAATACGGTGTATTATAGGACTGGATAGCCAAAAATCGACAAGATATATCGAAATATTTCAATGTTAAGTGACTGAATTTTATTTTAAGCCATGTTATTTTTTTTATATTTCCATATTATTTTGTTTCCCTATGACTTTATACAGCAACACAGTTTGCTCTAGAAGACATGTACAAGAAAACAACCTGAATGAAACTAATTTAATGATCAAGTCGTTTAAACGTTTGTTATGGATACTGATTATCGTGGTGATCTATTTGAAGGTAACGGTGTGGAAATCCCCGCCATGCTCTACTGTAGGTATACACGTGGAGGAGTGTGATTATTTCTGGGAGTGATGTCCCCTTCCGTAGTAATGACCAACCTCATCCTCCCTTCCCACAACCCTAACGCTTAATAACGAATTAATCGCTTGGTTACACACTAAACTGTCTAGAAATGTTTCTCCTTTGCTAGTAAAATGTATATAATACATTACTATATAAGATATTTGTATATCTCTTTATTCTGTAAAAAAATGTTTTCAATGCATTTTATTTATTGAAAACGAATTTGTAACAGTCATTACAACCCACAAAGTACTTTTTAATGTGTCCTTTATATGTAAACTATGAAATTAAAGGAAGGCTATACAGAAATACCTTTATGTAAAATCATTCATTTTCGTGGGTGATTTATTTCCATTTAATTCATGGATACTCGAAAATTCACCCACAAAGTGATAAACATGGATTTTAGTACAAGTGGATTTTGTGAGCAAGATTTATCCACGAAATCAAACGACAACGGAAATGTTTATTATTTTATTTTGGAAAACCAGGAAATTTTAACTCCTCGAAAATGAATGATTATGCAGCATTGTTTGTCACGCAGTATGATTATACAGCATTGTTTGTCGCGCAGTATGGATTTAAATTCTTGTGGTTGTGGTTCTGATGTAAAACGTCAGCCATGTCAGATACACTTTGGCCTTTAATGCTCTTTTGCCGAATCTAATTTTTTATAACATGTATTTCATAATAATATCGACAGAGATTGAGAATGAGTTGAATAATCCGAGACATTGAGGTTGTAAGTAATGCTTTGAAATGGTCTATACGGTGTGGACTTCGTTTTTTTCCCGATCCAATAACTCTGTTCGCCAAAGCATACTAACTGTTACTCTGGGCTCCCTGCGACATATATTATGGCTGCAATAAGTTTCCAAGTTCCCATTGTGATTCTTGCGGGTCATCACTAGAAGCATTGCGAAAATGTTTGACGTTCCAAAACACCTTCCGTCTCAAAAGATGCTGTAAATCAATATCGCGGACATCTCAATATTATACTCTGATAAATGCCCTGGATATCACATGTTAAGAAGATTACTATTACTACCCGCCTGAAAATCCAAATTCGTTCTTGTTGTCAGCAGAAAATAATACATAAAATAATAATAAGATAAGTGACCATGCAATCGTATGAAACAAAATACCACACATATCATGGTAATTCATCAAATTTCAATGCCAGACTCTTTGCTTATTGTATGATTTACTGAATTATCACATTTTAAAAATGCCATACACAGGAAAAAATATCAATTGAAGGGTTCATCGTCTGTATTGTTAACATACCAATCTACGATTGTCATGTAATTCAGAATATTCGTTAGCATACTTTCCACCCTAAATATATACTTCAAAATGCATTATACTCACGTGATGAATAGTTTATACAACTGTAACCCACCGCATACCACAACACCATTCTGTCTTCTCCTTCTACAGGCGGAATATTTGTCATTTTGGTATTTAGTGTGATCTATGCCATCGCAAAGAATTATTTTTCATTCTATCTACCATAAATGTAGTATATTTGAAATACTTAGCTCGCGAACTTGTCTATAATTTTATAAGTTATAAGAGGAGACAAAAATCACCACGATTCATAGGTGTGGTGGATTTCTTTAGACTCAATATACTCCCTTCTAGCACTTCTACAAATGCCCTTATTTAAGAATAAAGTACTCTGTTAAAAAGAACTCAAAGAAAAATATCACGTGTGAGCATACCTTATTAACTTGGTTAGAGTATTTGTTTTGTATGCTTTGACGAACAGAGGTTTTTTTCTCTTAAAGTGAGCATGCCGTTGTATGGATGAGTGGTGAAGGGCAACGTGACCGACATATAGTTCTATGTCGTTCATGTTATATGATTTAGTGCTATATTTCTATCTTTAATAACTTCCTATAACATATCGCGACTAGTTCTAACATTCGTTTCGATAAGTCTGTCGTGGTTATTTTCAGATGTTTTAAAATTTCATATATTTTTTTTTTAAATTGTGATAATCAATGTATTGACTTGATTTATTTTAAGGGAAAGATAATGTTTGGTAAATGATAGTTTTGAAATTTTATTTTATGTTGGAATTTTATCGTTGCGTCGTTATCACAAACAATATGGCTTTAAATTAGGTGCAGGTTGGGGATGTCATAATGATAAGGTACATAAATAAGACCAAAAATCACACATTATCAGAGGAAGTTCCAACATCTTTTTTGATTTATGTTTAGGAACAGACTGCATTTATATTGGAATATAACTAATTTGATTAATACAGTGATCACGTGATCTTGGAACTGTTTGTTTGTCCACAGAACATGAGATGCTTGACCAAAAGTCTATAAGACTTTGGCGGCTTCAAGGTATTTCATTGGCTAGTTATTTTTGCTCGTCGACAATCGTGTCAGCAACACCACTGATCATTGTTTCTTTTTTTCTCAACTTACATAACTTCTTCAATTTTTATTTCACTGCATGATTTCATGAAATACATTCACTGATATCAGATAACCAATCAGTTATTTTCGAATGATATGAATTGAAATTCATTTCTCATTTCCTTATTGAGTTGCAGTTGTTTTCTCTAAAGCATGACTAGATCAAACAAAAAAAACAGTTCACTCTCTTCTTTATAACGGATTCACGTGCACGTACATTTTATAGGGAAATGGTGTTATATTTGAATACATTTACCGAACGCATGCGGTCTCAAATTACATTTTATGCATGAACTTTATAGACTTAGAATAGTAACAATATATTTACAAAAAAATTATATATATACACTTCTCAGCCAGAGTAGTAATAATTATACATATATGTCATAATGAATAGATCAATATTTTGTCTAATACTTACTGTTAAAGCAGTGACTATTTATCAGCCCTCCATAAGCTAATGTACGTGTTTGTTATTTACTTTCGTTCGCCCCAATTTACTTATAATTACTATGTGTTCCTTCTCTTGAATTTAAAGGATGGCTCAAAGGTTTATGGTATATCATCCCAACGTGAAATCATAGATATTATTTACTATTATCTCCTCTACTGTATATGTAACCGTAAGTTTTAAACCTAACGACTGATTTCAAATCAAATGTACCACTGACATTCTGAATTATCACACGCATGAACTCTTGTTCCAAGGTCTACATGAAAATATTTACTGATACGTGTTAAATACATTTTACCTCTCAGCACACAGAATTCTATTTTCTGAATATTTTAATGTTCTTGGCACGTATTTATGAAATAATGTACGAAACTACGACTTTTCAAAGAAAATCGGTTGTTTCTAGGTCATTTATTATTGCTAGTTTCAGTCGATGCTGTAAAAGATATCATTATCAATCTTATCTTATCTAATATTTTGTTGTCACTGAAAATGACCCAAATGTGAAATTGTATTATTTGCACAAAATTAAGAATTTTTTCATTTATATATTTATATATTTTAAATATTATTGAAGCATCGATTTCCGTCATTTACTTGCAAACTTAATGATGTCCTAAAAAAGAAAAGAAACGAAAATGAAATTATTCCCAGGTTAAGTTTTTTAACAATTTTAAAGTATCTGATGGCGGTATTGATTTAACTAATACTATGAATAATTTGAATTATTTTATAACTTAAGTTTGATTAGGAAATCAATGCTGTTGCAAATCTTGGAAGATCTTTTTTATGATGTTTAGATGGCTTCTTTGGTGATTGTTGATGTAAACCTCATTGATTATTGTTATTGTACTGTGTACTTCTGTAATGACTGATATTTACATGTGTGACATATCTCTGAAATTTCTATTATTTCATTTACAGATACAGTGTATGAAAGCTCACCAAACCCTCTGCGGCGAATTTCCACTTTCATAAGCTCCGTTCGTGGCTCAAGATCCGAAGAGATGGGACCTAATACGACAAGAGGAAATCACATTGTTCGACAAACATCGACAGATTCTTCTTACAAACTTCTACATAAGCTAACGGGGAAAACCAAAGCGAAGTCTGGCAGCTCGGTGATACGCAGAGATGGTTCGGTGATACTAGTTAAAAACGGTAAAATTATCTCTATGAAACTCGATACCAAGCTACGAAAGTCGGACAACGAGGAGGTTTTCTTATCGAGTCCGTCAACTGCTGGTTCTAACGGTTCTAGGCTGATGTGTAGTAGTCCGCAAAGTGCTTTAGAAGTTTTATACGAACGAGATTCGGATGGAAATCTTACCGAAGATAGACCTTTGTTTCCGAATGGACAATCGAACAATAAAAACGTACAGTTTTTGTATCCGAATGGAGGTTCAAACACATGTAATTCTTTATCAGATAACAGTGACTGTGAGTCTATTCCGGGAAAAGAAATCTCCCCTGGTTTGAAGTGTCGCGTGAGCGATATTTCTCAAGATGTTGATATCGAAATGAATAAAATACCAGAGAAAACAATAGACGAAAATAACTCGCTAAACAATAATACGGAGACCAAGTCTCCGGCAGAAAAGAAGAAACTATCTCTTCTTCCGTGGACAAAGGGGCATGTTAAACGCAAAAGTGATACAACGCCGTATGTAAAAGCCACACCGAAAGTAAAATATAGTAGAGAGTACTCCAGAAGTTCAGACGCCATATTCTCAGTGCCACTTCTAAAAACTCCGTCAGCTGAAGAAGTGACTGCTAGTCCTCTATTGTTTCGCCGAAGTTCTAGTTATTCAAACGTCTCAACTGTTCTGTCCCCTTCAAGTTGTCGCCCTTTGTCAGCTCTCTCCCCCGATCCAAATAAACCTGATTGTTTTTCCTGACATTGGTTGGAAGTTTTACGATGATGGAAATATCTTTTCCTTTATAAACTTGTGGTGTAGTAGTAATGACAACTATCCTGTACAAATTTTGTTTGTTTGTTTGTTTCTTTTTAGAAAATTAAACTTCTTTGAAATCGGCAAAATTTAGATCAAAACATCTCATGATGAATTACTGAAAATAGAGATATATCTTTTTTGGTGAAAGAAACAGATCAAAGGAATGGGGATCATAGCCTAGACCATTCAACGATTCAAATAAATCTGTAAAATTAACATATTTGGTTTTGCCAAATTTCATATTTATATTTAAACTAGAAAATAACTCCTCGATTGTTGATATTGCTGTATTGGTATTGTATTTTACTGTTACTACCGTCGAGTTTAGCTTTGTAATTTTGCATTTGAATTAATTTTCTCTTCAATAATTTGGCTTACTACAGATAAAATATGAAAACTGCATGTTTGTGCCGTAAAGATATGTATTTTGTACTATGCATTAAACCGCATTTCAAGGCCACACTTCCGGTATCGGCCCATTCAGTTTACAAGGGTAACGTACACGGGAAGGAAGATAACTCCCTTTTGTGAACATATTTACGTACGGATTTCCTGTCATGTACGAGCTTCCCTCAATATGCCCTATAGCTACGCTGTTAGGAATTAGGATCAACAGTCCACTCCATGACTAATGGAAATGGGTATTTGTGTTAAAACTCTTTGTGCATATCTCAAAAATAAACATCACTTCCATGTCATCTTCTCAAAGCAAAATTCAAATGATCGATATGGAACGGTTCTCACAATTAAAATGAAAAGGAGCATTTTTTGTCCTTTTTTGGTCGTTTTCTAGATAACATGCATTTCCAGACAGTTGTTTATGTTATAATTAATGACAATCAAATCTAATAATTAATGTTTTACACTTTTAATGGCGATATATAATATTCTGACCAATAAATCACAGTTTTACGACACGAATCAATTTATCAAATATGTATATTTATTCAGAAAAGGTTGCATTTTCTGTTTGTTTTAATTATTTGTCCCATTGTAATGACTTTTTAATGGCAGCCACACCCTTCATGTCAACAAACAGATGCTCACATTGTTTTTATTTTACATAACACTTTTATCCCATATTCTGTGATTCTTGACTGAGTTGTCTCCCTGAAATCGCTTCTTACATTAGAGTGTACGATGACCTCAATGATATTGTGTTTGTTCAAAGTTAATAAGTCATTTCATTTTAACGATTAGTTTGGTTTCGTTGGTATATTGTTTGTTAATTGTTAAATTTTTATATAATTAAGATTGTTTCGCTTTCGTTTCCAGCGTAAAACATTTTCTGCTTGTAAACCCAAAGAAAAATTTAAAGAACTTTGTAAAACATTTGAAATATAAAGAGAATATATTTTCGGTAAACGGAGAAAAACTTACTTATAAAGAATGAGTGCCTTTCGTTGAATGTATAAAGGTCTCGTGCTTTTGCTTTTTATTTTAACTCGTTCTTAAATGGGGCAAGATAATAATATATTTACCACAAAACAATACCACAGTAATACATGATCTCCCGTGTAGTTGCCAGATCCCTCGTGTGCACTTCTTTCATTTCTTCACATCTTTTAACAAGATTCGTCCATAAATTGCTCGAAATTTATGGGAAGCGTGGGGATCGGATTGAAGAAAGGGTGAATAATTGACTTTTCCTTTCAAGAATGGTCATTCCTTCTGTAGTTCAATAATTATACGTATTTTACTTGTAGAATACTGAAGTCTCTTATTTGATCTTAAGATAGAATTAAAATCAATTTGTATTTCAAAAGATAAATATAAAGATATGAAAAAGACAATTTGTAAAGTGTATTAAGTATACAAGGTGATAGTCAGATTAATGTAATGTCAATTTTAGAAAGCGAAATGTTGACTTCAATCTGATTGCTATTGAAACAAGGATTTGAAATGTGACATGTTTTAAACCAAGGATCCTATTTGCGTGATGATTTGTAATGTACGAAAACTGTTATATACTTCAAAACATTTTCCATGCTTTTTTTTAAAATGCCATACAGCTATGCGTTACCTTTTACACTTGATATCATACAATATGCGTATTTTCCTAATTTCTTTGTGAACAAAAGTTGAGTCCTTGTTGATGTTTGATCTGTCTTTCTGGATGTTGTTCTAGAGAATTATTGTATCAGGAAGTAAACGTTATATCTTGCCACCTAGATGTAATTAATGGCGTGTATTTAGTGCTGATATCCTCAGACAACAGCAGTAAATCAAATACCTGTCTATGTGTGAACGTTTTTTTGTCTTGTGAACAGTCTGTTAGCCCCCGTCATATGTTAAAATAAAATTATAAACTAATTCCACTTGTTTACCTATGTATGTTTTCTTGTATGTTTCTTTCTTGAAGATGATTATAGTGGAAAAACCCTTACTTTTATCAATAATTATATACTCCATAATCATAATTTTCAATTAGCACTATCGCTAAACTACCAAACAAACACCGTACCAACATAGCAACTGAGATTGCTGAAACAGAATGAAACTTAGAGCCAAACAAATTGATGTTTACTGCACCATACAGATGATTCTCACATTTTGAACCCATCCTTCATACAGAAATTAATATGAATATACATTAATGTTCCAAATGTTATCTTTCTTATGGAAATACACTAAAGTAGGAGTGCTGTCCCTGGTGATTGAATGCGTCAGAAATATTTAGACACTTATCTACTTATGTATATTTGTAATTTTAAAGCAATATGAAAATGTAATTTCGAAAATATTTTTTCATATAAATTAATTCATTTTTTGAAAAAAATGTGTATACTGTTTCTCTTGTATCATTTAGTGGTCGACATCCACGTGTATTGGAATTGATGTACTCGTGATTAATATGAGTAGGCAGGTTTTAACACTATCACGCGTTCATATATATATTCATATACATACGCTAATGATTTTTACATGAAACACCAACTGAGGTTTGGCAGTACACATCTGTATCTCATTATACCAAGATTGATACAACTAAGTAATCAACATCATCTTTCATGTGCAGAGATTCGTTCTGACAAACACAGTTGTATATAATTTGCATCTACAGTAGTTGCCGTAAAGTTAAAGTAAAAAAATAATTTACCACATTCTTAATGAACAAAACAGAAATATTCCGCACATAAAATATTACGGCTTCCACACGTGGTTAAGGTTTTCCAACAGTTCATAACAAACCTGGACGCACTACACTTCAGCACAAAACTCATACCTTCTTACATTATACAAAGTTAAAGAAGATTATACAAAAGAAACACATTTAAATATGAATTTATAGTTACTCACAGAAGAGTCAAATAATGATTTACATGTAAACTGCATCATACAGCTGTTTCGTCCTTCTAGGACTCGTCAGTGATGCTAAGGGCCTAAATATTTAAACTTTGTAAGCAACTGATGAAGATCCACAGAAATTGAATGAAGCTAAACCCTAGATTGGAGGTTTAATAGCCCTATATATCATGTACAGGAACAAATTACAAATTGAGAAGCATTAATGTGGGAGGAATTCGGCCTACCTGTTGTAAAGTCACTTGATTGGTCAGATGGCACACACATTTTTTTTAATTGCCGGTACATGACGCAAACACCGACCATAAAGGTGATAGTACGTTGCCACTGTGCCAGCCAACCAACTAGGCGAGAATTAGCTCCCACACAATGAAAAAATTTTCAGACACCAGGGCTCAACATACAACATGGATGTATAGAGATACCACAAATTCCAGAGCATTAATACAAGCATAATGTAACAACTTGTACATATGACCAATACTACATCTGTTAACTCGAGACCAACTTCACTTTGAAATGATTATTTAATCTACATGTAGTTAACATAACACACACATTTTGTCTTTTGTGACGCACACTTCTTATTCGAAATCACTAAACAACTTTTATAGCCAATCAGAAGCTAGAATCGTTACAAGAAATTATATCCAATACACAGCTCCATGACGAAATATAAGATCTCATTGATTTTAAATATTGCTAACTATCATAAAAATTAGAATATGTGACACAAAAAAGACGATAAATGCTTTCGATCACATCGTAATCGAGAGAAAAACAGACATTGGCTATTCAACAATTATAATTCTTATAATAATTAACTTTTGATAAATATATGCTCTTTAGAGGGAACACATTTTTCCAATATTTATTTCTTTTACCGCGCAATGATTTTTGTATATATATAATCCGTATCTTCACCACTCTGACATATAGAAATATATGATAAATACAGCATAGTTTGGGATATTAGGAAACATTCATTGATCAGAAGTCGAATATCTTGTTATATATAGTATGTTGCCATTTCAATAATGTACAAAAGACACACAAATGAATGATACCTCTCACGACAAATTTGTAATGAGATACACAAGAGCCACATAATAGATTAAACTACATGATACATCTGTTTTGTCCTCCTAGGACTCCTACCATTCAAACGGCCTGGATTTTTGAAATCCTAAAAAACAAAAAGAATTGAGAAAAACCCAAAATGTTCGAAATAAACGTCCAAAAACCAAGAACAGGAGATATTCCATTATATCTTTCAAACACAATTCTTATGAACACAAAAATTTCTTTGATTCAGACAAATACGATAAAGACTTAACACCAGGCAGTCAATGAATCTGTTACTATGGACTACAAATTGTATCTAGATCACACCTTATTTGTAAACATATATTGTTTGTTATATCAATTGCATAAAGCACGAATACATATCATTTATATAACTAATTTTTTATAGAACATTAGGTCACGTTAAAAAAAATCCTAGACTTTTAAGAAGCATGATACTATGTAACACAGTTCTGTTATGTATTCACAACATGACAATGATCAAAGTGAGAGGAATTACACAATACATCGACTTTTATTTACGTGGATAGCTTGAAGCCAAAATCAAAAGAAGTTAATACAAATTTCCGTTGATTAATATTTACACAAAACGGATTGCAGTCAATCAATTCAATTTGAATGATACAAATTAATTGAATAAATTTACACAAACCTTACATCAAACAAATTGCCATGAAACAGTTTACAACGAACTGATGTACAATTAACTCGACACTGACATATTAACAGGAACCGGCTGATCGTGTAACACAAACATGTAATTAACTAGAAACCTCCCAATGTACACCTTGGGTGAAACTATTCTGCTAGCAAGATCCCTGGATAATGGAAAACATCGAAGTTCTCAGAAGTGGATTTATTTTTACGATTGAAAAAAAAAAGATTTTAGAAATTGTTTTGCTGACGTTTGTAATCTAAATCCAACGTAGGCCTAGGTCGAGTACTTATTTCGAACTTCGTGCAAATTATATTCAGGGAGTTCATTAAAACCTCATGAAACATTGTTATTAGTTGTTGACAAGAAAATATTAATTAACTTATCTATTGGCAAAGCACATTAAGCCTGGCCGCGGAATTGGCAAGTTGGGTTGAGAAATCTTGTGCATACTGAAACATAGCAAGCTTGTTAGCGTACAAACACGATCTAGGAAGGACAGAATTTATAACTCGTTATAATTATCTATCAACAGCAGGAGACAAAACAGTTAAATATTTGGCTCTCCACCAGAATTGCTACACAATATGTGGTCCATCGCTTTCTCTAGCAAGTTCTCTTTCATAAGCATTGTCTGGATATTAGATAATGTCTAAAAAATAAGATAAAAAAAGATTGTATGAAATACAAAAGATTATTTTGTCGTTATTTGTATTATCATTTCATCTTAAATTACAAATTTAACTTGATAAAAATAGATTCCATGCTTCAAACGCAGAATCATGACCGTGATATTAAGATCTACAATATAGCTATATCCCTATTATACCCTTTTAACTGTTCTTTAGAGCTTTATTCTGGGGAGAAAGAGGATATATTTTGTCGGCCATTGTTGTGACGTCACTTAGCGTTTACGTACTGACAGAAAGCAAGGACCCAAGACACAGCTGATCTACAAGTTGTATCCTATGGCACAATATAACACACATGGACATTAAATAACATACCTGATTGTTTAAGCAAGACTTTGGCAGTTTATGTGCACTCTGAATATATGGACCCCATCTAATATATTTTGTACTTATAGTCAGATTAACTACATTTGAATATTATATTAATATCTCTTGAATACAAATGTTTCTTCCTGAAGTAAGTACGGAGTTGAACTTTCTTCTTCTCTCAGTCTATGAACTTGGTCGGATAACTGCAAAGACAAGTATTTAAAAATCAGTTACAACAAAGGGAGACAACTCGGGATGGAATAAATGGTATAATGCAAAATGCGTGTGCTGATTTTATGTTATTAGATAAAATGTGATAACGTTATACCTGTAGATCTATCAATCAATCGATATTTCAACTCGTTTTACAAACTGTCGTCAGCAAAACAATATTTATTTCAGGTTCCATATTCTGAAGTAAGAGACACAATCTGAGTGAACTACCAAACACTAACAGTAAAAGGAGCGAGGAGTGTGCATGTAATATACAGTTTGAAGTGTAGAGGATCTTATAACAAGATATCATATTGATATGAAAGTTATGAAACATGTTTAAGAAATTTCCATTGTATCGAAAATCGTCACGAGTTTCATAAATATCATGTGAAATTAAAACATATGTCTGGTTCTGTTTATTACATACATACATGTACTAACATGATTTAAATCTAGATTGGCAACACTTTCATTCTATATGTCTTTCGTTCGTTACATCAGAACGCATGATTATTACGCCATAAAGTTTGACGCCAAAGCGTAATCAGTGAGAACCTTCAGCCAGTCATAACTCGGCTTGGTCATATTCCGTGTGTGTTTAAACTAAGGATATGTGTTTTGTGTTATCACATTGATAAGATGGTAACTATATGATAAAATTAGGGTTAGGGTTAGCCTGCAATATCCTGTATTTTACGCGAAATTGTTTCTGATAACATTTTTTAAAATTACATGATTGAAGATAAAAACAAACAACATTTAATGTAATGTTACAAGAAACTGATATCAAATAATCAACAGTCTGTTTTATTTTGTTACTATTATTTTTGCGAGAAATGAAAATTAAACTCAATCGATTGCCAAGGCGGTTTAGTTGCATAAACGGCTTGCGAATATACTGCTTTCTTTTTACTCCCTGTGATTTACACTTTTGCCGTCACATTTTGCTTGCTTTCAAAATAAATTTGTGTATTTGTGTATGTGTATTTGTGTATCGGCCTATTGCATATACGGCCTCCGTTGCCTCATAAGTCGAGAAGTGATGTTAACACTGATGGTAACCATAGACTCAAAAAACCAAACAAACTAACGATGAGATGTTGCATCATATCTTTTTCTCACCTGACTGTGACAAGCTGATTGCCGCGGAGCTTCTCCTTCTACGACTGCGGAGAATATGCTGGTAACCAACTCGGAACTCTGGGAAACGCCAAGCGTATATAATTGGATTACACGCACTGTTGCTGTAGCCGAAACAAAACGCCTGAAAAAAGAACAATATAAGTAATCCTATTTGATCACCGTTTTTCATCAATTTTGAACCTCTTTAGTCTACAAGTTGGATTACTTACGTAGATTGGATCTATTACAAATTTGTACTAAAAAGGAGATAGCCACATGTGTGTCGTTAATACAACCTTTTTCATCCCATTTGCTTTATCGATGAAGGATATTAAGTTCAGTATCCAAAAGTATCTTTAGTATCATCGGTGGCTAGTTCCAATATGCTCCACTCTTATATTGGAGCTTATAAAAACAGGTCACGAAAATCAAAGGTTAGACTGGCGATATCTTATCATTAAAGAAAAAATATATTCATTATATCAATATACCACATTTGAAAAGCCCGAACATCTCCATAAGCCTCTTACCACGATATTTTCTTACAACGAAACAAACCTGGGCAATCCTTTTCCTAATTTTGAATTTTCCATTTCTAGTAAAAACATTTCTTCGTATTTACATGTCGAAGTTGATTTTATATTCAAGGGCTGGTTCCCAATATTATGATTTCCGTGATATATGTCGACTGTTGGCAAATAATCTTACTTCATCGTGATTGGAAAGATGCAAATTGATGAAAAACATAGGAAAATGTAATGTCGCATTCATTGTCATTATGGAAGTGACATTTATTTCATTAACCAATGTTTACAATGAAGCAGAAGACGCTTGCCTGTCTGGAACAGCTGGTCGTAGACTCCTTGTTTGATTTTCATGTAAAAGGTGTCATTTAGGTTTCCATGTTTCTTTGTCGTCAGTTCATCTAGCGATTTCAGTTTTGCTACATATGAACCTCGCTTTTATTGTGAGCACAGGAAAATATTTTGACTGACACTGAGTGTCCCGAAATCCACAATTTATCACGATATTATCTTATTTCAATGCTTTTAAACTTCGGTTTGTTTTCAAGTCAATATTTTGTGGTTGATATTAGCCCTATCAACCTCAAATGATCGCGCTCTTATTGTTTTTTAATTGCACATTCCATGGTATATGTTTTTAACAGAGGGAGATCAAGGGAGGGGAGGCGAAGGTGTAGGTGAATATAGATTTTGAGGAAATCATGACCATATCCGATTGAACCCTTAAAACCCATTAACGGCTGAATTAACTGATATGTACTGTTTCTTTACTTTGAATTATGTTTATATTCTAATATATAAAATGTATGATAGTTTTTAGAAGTTCATTCAGAGTGTGATATACAAAGAATTAAATGGTTGATATCTTGGGGAGAGAGATTGTGTAATTGGTGTTGGCTCGGGAGGTTTCAGTACACGGAATGTTAGACTGCCATAAACCTAATCTACCCATCACCTTGCCAACACTTTTATAAGCCGAAAACATCTACACAAACGGCCGTTGGGGTGGGATATCGTGACCTTTGCATAAGTCTTAGATTGCCAACTCTTTAGATAATTTGCTTACACAGCAGTGGACCACTATTTTACAGTACCTACCTTACCATGACAAATCAAGACGAAATCCAACACGAGCACCTTGTAATACTGATCAGGTTATCTCTACTTTAAGGCAAAGATTACAAAAATCTGTACCATACTGCGCGTAATCTGTGATTACCTAGGAAGCCCAGCTATACCTTACATTTAACGATAGTGAGACATGAACCATTACATTACAAGTTGTTTCCAATGACGAGATTCGTCCAGGAAAACGGTGACGTATGTCATAACCTTGTCATTTATCAAAGAGATGAGAGCTTAAAGTGTTTTTTCTCATCTATACAATAAAATATATTTAATGTATATGCAGGTAATGCTCCTAGGATTAGTAAAAAACTTGACATATGTTTGATAATCATTAATGTCTTCCGTTCCATATGGCCATGACGTGTGTTGACTGATGTTCCTGTTTGCGCGAGGCTTTTGTAAGAGGTATTTGTTATTTATCGATTATTAACGGTGTGATGAACGCAATAATCACAAATAAGCGTAACATCCTTTGATCAATTTTTTTCATCTTTTCATAATTTGATGTTTTCAGTACTCGTAGCTTAGAGAAAATATATTGATATGTTTTTGTCACACTTCTGTTAGAGAGTTAATCCATTCCAATGTAAATGCAAGATTTTTTTAAACAAATATAGCTGGTCTTTCACCTAGACATAAGTTTAACAAACAAAACAAAAAAAAAAAAACAAAAAAAAAAAAAAAAAAAACCAAAAAACAAAAAACAAAAAAAAAAAGGTGGAGGGGTTGAATATTCAATATCAGTAAAAGATTATTTTTGAAATGAGATTTCATATGTTTAAAAAATTGTTACTTAATGCTCCATTAAAATTACCCCTTTTTAACTTGGTATACGTGTCTGAATTAAACCAGTAAAACATCTAAGTATACAAACGGTGTATTCTTCTGGTGCAATGGGTGTGTCAAGTAACATTTTCTTATCATTTCAGCCGTCTTTAAAATCATGTAGATTATGTGGTGAGGTTTCTGTGTTATTATTTTTTAAAAATGATAACAATTAGCAATTGTGACGATAAATGAGCAAACATAATGCAATATTGCGATAATTTTTTTTCCTATCAGTTCTGTCCAAGTCAAAGCCTCTCCCAATGAATGACACATTTCACAAATAAACTCTATTACACAAAATTAGTCTTCATGATAGCAAATCGTGATAGTTGCCAAAGAACATGTATATACTTATTATATCACCTCTCTAAGCGGAACTAGGGATGGTAATCACAGAAATGTAATTGTTGGTGTGTTCCATTTAATAATTTGTAGAGTCGAATGCAATTTATACCAGCAACACCTATAATACAACAGAGAACTCAGATGTGATGATTGTCTCCGTGCTAAACAATTCTTCTGACTATTTTATCCTTCTCAGCTCCTGTCGCTCAAAAGCCCAACGTCCAACGACACGGTTGACAATTGTAGTTACCTTTATTTAAAAAATAGCAGTATTAAAATTGTGAAACAGGCTTTCAAATTTGCATTGAGCATTGAAAACCTATTAAAACTAGTAAATCAAACATGGAAATAATGCTTTAACTTTTGTTTATTCAAACTTTCGGTTTCCATACCTCCATTTTTATACCTTTAGACAGTTCTATAGAGGAAAATGTTTACTGTTTTGCCATTAATTTGCCTACAACTATTTATATTCTTTCTTATATCAAAGAATAAAAATATCAGACTATTGAACACTATCAGATCTATCTGTTGATATTTTGGTATTCACAATTCATTTGGCATGAACTCATTCACAAACAATATTATGGTGGCTAAATGCACAGTGGTACATTTAGGCCATTCATTTATATTTATCATATTGAGCGCTCAGCATGTTACTTCGCGCTCGCGACGGTCGACATGTTATATCTAGCGCTACATTTGTTATATCGAATGTTTGGGTTTACATCTTGAGCGCTCACAATTTGAATTTACTATATCATTATTTGTTAATCGAAGCTTTGTCGAAATGATACTATATATAGCATCTTTCTTCAGATGAACAACAAGGGTATCGCTTAATGTATTTGAAATGTACGCTTTCTGGTATAATGTACTTTGGATGTAAAAGTATATCTTTGTTTCAGAAAAAAAAAACGTAAGATTTAACCTTCAAAGAACAGACGGCGCCATTTTATTTAGCCTCAATCTGGTTCATCATTTTAAAACATATACAAACTTATAACAAAAAGAACTTAATTCCGGCATTGAGGTATTTCCCCTGATGCTGTAAAACAGAATATAATTAGATATCTTGCATACCCAGTATTACATAACACTGGTTTAACTGTTAGTATACAATGATAAATAATAAGTGAAACGCTGGGTATAGCACATCGAGTTCTCAAAAATCGTGTTGTGAGATCGCGACAATAAGTCGAGCGCTCGAAATAACAGGTCGAACGCTAGAAATAATAAGTCGAGTGCTCGAAATAACATGTCCAGCGCTCAATATATTAATATAAAAATAGTATTGTACATGTCCTAAATGTACCACCGTAGATTGCCGTACATTAAAAGTATCCTTTTCTTGTGATTTAGTTTATTTATCTCTATCAATACACCCTTTCTCAAACAGGCTAATAGATTCCTTTACAGCTTTAAGGTTAAGTTTAGCTGACCTGCTTGGCGTTGTAAGGACCTGTTCCTCGTTATTTATACACTGTTTCTATTAAGTTGTTTACTCGAGCATTGTACTATTTTAGGTCAGATCAGGATATGGCTAATTAAGTTTTGGTCAAATCCTGTCATCTTATCTCTTAAAACACTTATTGGTAACCCGATGATGTGATGTCCTCTATGCGATAGTTTGGTGTGTTACCTCACTAGGTACAACTGATTAGAAGGTTACCCCTCCTAGATAACCAGCCCTAAAAAGCACACAGGTCAGGGTCCGATATCTAATCAACTTTGTGAGACGAGCTGGAGTAACTGAAATATCGATATGCGTTGAACAGATAGAATGTAAATTTATATCCATTGAAATCAATTTTAATGACGCAGCATTGCAGTCGAACACGCCATTTTGCGCACGCCTAAAGCAATATTGCGAGTTTGCCTGCAATGCTGTCATTTTTATCGACTTTAAATTCGATATCAGGAATTTTCGACTGATATATTTTTATTCTCTAAAAAAAACATTTTTTTTTATTACTAGATTGTCTCTACACGATTTTGTTGGTTACCGACTCCGTAATCAATAACTGGTTATAACATTTGGACCCCACACGATTGTTGCTGTCACATATACCCCAATTCTGACAACGATGTTATCATGTATTAGTGTTAATTGTCACGAAATGTTAATTTTTGTTTGGTTTGTGTCAGAAAATACAACGGAAAGATATATAGTGTTGTTTACATTTTCAGTATTCTCATATTTTTACTCTAGACATTCAAGTGATAATATTAATCGGATATCTTAATGTATTAAACAACTTTTTTTCTTTTTTAGTAGCACGCAGGGAATGTTTAAATATGAAAAAAATACGTTTTTCATGACCGATGCCAATAATGTTATTATATTACATGTAGCTCACTATTCTTTCTATGACTAGTCAACAATGCTAGGGGCTGACAGGTTAAATTTGCCTATAGCGTATATTGTAGGACGCGATGGAAGCCGCGATAGATCGTATGTAATGATCAAGATGGGGAGGTGTCCTGACCCACTTATAATTTCAATTTTGAATAATTTAGTACGTACATGTGTATGCAGGTTTGTTGCATTTTTGGAGCTGGTGCAATCTGAATGTTACAAATGTGACAAAATTGAAATACTCCACTCATTACAAAATGTATTCTTTGAGAAAATCGGAATAGATTTAAGTAAAACGTATATTTAACGATGGTTACAACAACGATACAGCGAACGTTTAGAGAAAATTAGTGAATAGTGAATCATAAAAGTGTGGCTTCCGTCAGGTTCAGAGTCACTTATGCTTGTTGTTTAAATTCGGCTGTGTTCGAAATTGAAACCCTTCTGAGAAAAGAGTTTGGGAAAGAATATCAACATTTTTATTAGAACACAACGCATTATACGTAATGCAAATGTCTTTATTATTTATTTTTCGTTCAAGTTTTAAAACTTTTAAATATCGCTGTGGCAGAAATCGTAGAAATAAAAACTAATGATATTAATAAAAACGAAAGAGCGGTAGATTTTTAAAAATCAACCATCCTTGGTCCATTGATACTTGAGTGAATTGTTATGTTCAATTTAAAATTTGCTAATTATTGATTTCTGTCTACAGGTAATTGACTGTTATTTAATTTTCATATTTTTTCAGTTATTCATACTTTATAACTTGAGTATGAATATCTATTCATATTAATGATTAAAGATGACAGCACATCCTTGGAGTTTTAAAGGTATCTGACGTATCAGCGTTTGACACGATTTCACAACAACACTGAACATAGATGGCGGCGGTTTTGAAAATATATCAAGCACTTTATATGCACTTGGCAATAAGTTAGGGACAACCAATTTCAGTAAGAAAATTTTAATCAAAACTTATCCTTTTATGAGAGTGAACCTTGTCGTACTACTGCATGGTTCCTTTTTCTGTTTGGTGCCGTATACCACCAAACGAGATACCCAACATAACGACAACCCAGTTCAAAGTGGGATATCCATATTCTATCAAAAGTTTGCTTTGCTATCTAAAGCAGCGTTTGTGAGTGTATTACTGGTTAATCATAAACGTGCTAATAATGTATTTAAAGATGGTACGTCGAAAGCTTCTGAAGTGATGCCATAAAGACAATTAGCTTCCCGTTTTAATGTCAGCCGTTCCGGTATTTCTCAGCTTCTGAACCAAACCGTGCATGTTGACGGGCGTTCCGGGCCTAGCAGACCTCGAAATACTAGCGATAGAGACGATAGACTTCTTTGTAGACAGGCAAAACGAGCTCTTTTCACCTCTGCCAACAGTTTCAAACGACAATGAAACGTCGATGTTCACTTAAGCCGATGTAACGTCAACCTTTGAACAACTGGTAACGTCGATCTCGCCGACCAGTCAAATATCCCCTGTTAACTGGAAGGCATAAACAAGCAAGACTCGAAGAGTTCATATGTCTGATAAAGGCTACTTTTTACTTTGTCCGATAGACGACATGGCCCATGTTTGAAGACCAAGAAATACAGATTCACGCCTTAGACACAACCACATATTGTGGTTGCGGTGCGACTGTTTAAGAATGCTATTCTATAAATAGGAAGCTTCGTTCGCATGTCTTTGATGGAACTTTAATGGACGGAATTACCGTTATCAGATCCTTTGACTGTTAGTCGATCCATACGTCGATGCCCATCTATTCGCAGATCGGCAAATCCTAATGGATGACAATTTCAACTTTCAACACTAGTAAAATAAAAAAAGTCACGAAAAAACCAATATGGCAACATAATCACAATAAAAACTCCATAAAACTAGGGCAAAATATGAACAAAAGAAAGATTTACAGGAATACTCCGAAAACTAGGTGTTCCGGAAGACGACATCGACGACATCCGGGGACAGGCCCCCTGAATATCGAAATACAATATTATCTCCAACAAGAAGGGATAGAGACGCACAATGGTTCTTCAGCAATGATACAAGACAAGAACACGTGTGGGATTATTGTGGACACAATGCATTGTATCCAAAATGTCGAACGATTAGAAAATTACGGGCCGCTTTGTTTCAGGAGTGTCAGAGGTTTCCGCGTAACATGCTATTGCCTATGGTCAACGGACACAAGAATAAAACCAGAGCGTGGTGACTCGAGAAGATATTGACATTTTCATACTAATAAACTCGTTTATTAGCTAATCGCCTTGATCAAGTTTTGGTGATATGGTGTATTTTTTAATAAGAATCACTTCATGTCAGATTCCTATCTTGACATTGCGAATGTCTCATTGAGCACATCCTTTTAAGATGATACAGAACGTCCAGTTTTTTTATATTTCTTTTCCTATCTACTGTGTATAGTTTCGTCAGATGCCTATTAATCAATTCAATGTATAGATACAATGTACAAAATCAAGCCTAATCTAGGTGTGGTGGCTAACTTATGACAAATTCTAACAATAATAACTAGTAACAATTAAGCATGACAACACGTCCATGACTGTCTCAAAGAAAAAAAAAAGAAAAAATTTGCAATTCGTTAACCAACATCCAGTTATGATTTTACTACATCAACACCAAATGTTTTTGAAGAGATACTTAAGTTTCAATTTCTAGAGAGCAACTCTATTGTATCTAGAACATGTGTTTTTTTATCTGTCACCGTAGATTCGATATTCAAGGGTATGTTTTCGTGCAAGGTATCGATAAATGACAAACTAACAAAATGGTGTTTTCAGAAATAAATGGGGAAATTTTACGATCAACATAATGATTGCAGTTACAATACTAGTTGGTACCCATTCCTTTCTGAAATCGTGCATTACTAACTTGGATTGACCAATATCGGATGTTGTCGATGAACTAGAAGTTTACCTGGTCTTATTTTCTCCGTAAAAATATTTCTTCTGTTAAAAAAGGCACATGCCAACGTAATAATAATCCGAACTCCTGTTTCATTTTCTTAATTAAAATAGAGCGAAAAAAGGATAAGGAGGACCAGGTGATTCGAAAGAGCAAGCGTCTTCTGTTTCATCGACGACACAAGTCATGTATATCTTGGTCAATCCAGGTTCTTTGATGAAAGTTTTATGATATTAGGACCAAAAGGCAAAAAAGAAATAGACCATTTCTCAATGACATCATTATGCCGATTGTAAAATTTCCCTATAAATTTCATCAACCTACATCTTTTTAAACGCTGTGTTACGAGTGTGTCCGTCAGTTGAATATTAGTCTAGATTATGAGTATGTTGACCTGTTGGTATTGTCTTTGTTCCAGTGTTTCTGACAAAAATGTTCCTAAAATAGGTAGTCAGCGTTTCTGACACATCCGCCATTTGAATTATTAGTATGGAGAAGATAACGCTACGAATCTTGCATTCTATACATATCTTTTTTTTTCTCTAATGCTCAACACAACCTACATATAACCCAATCAGCTATCCATCGTTATCTATAATTTTGTGAACTTTGACCGGAGTTCTTCATGTATCTTATATTTATAAATCTCACGTGCGAATCTTAGGGCACATCTTTAACTGAGGTGGCATGTTGGAATAGAAATAACATATGTGATGCTGTATGTGATAATTTGGCAGCGATGCATTTTAATCTCAAATAGCGCACGCCCAAATAGAATTAACTTTAAAAAGAAGTCATGTTTCTGTTGGCTTTGAGAACCGTTTTTCAATTCTACGACAGAGGAAATCTTAACATTAATCTTTGTTATATTATCAAAAAAAATGAAAGATTTAAAGATTGTAAAAAGAACATGGAAGTGAAAAACACACTTTTAAAAAAAAGTGTAGATAAAAAGTAGTGTTAGAGAGGTGATTCTCTTGATAAGACTTCATGTTACATCCATATGCTTTATATTCATATCATGTGATCTATTTTGACCTGTCTAGATTTTCTTTTCCATCGTTGATTCATTACAGTTACCTGGAAAACATTTATAAAAGCCGTCACCGCATTGCACAAATATGAGGTAGCTTATTAGCTCTCTGTTAGTAATAAACAAATACGTTTAGTTAATATTTTAGCTCAATTCAGAGGCATATTTGAAACATACAACTGCACCAGGGTGCTTCCATTGTTTAGAATGTTGTTTGGTCTCTGGGGTGAAATGATGAACTCAGGTTTTATCCATAGCTATAACTCTTTGCAGAAAGTAGGCAGGATCTGCCTCTAAAAGGTTTAGATTAGCACGCGACAAAGTCCGCCTTGTGTGCTTCTGATCAACTGTCATAAGTCTTGACACCCAACGGGCTGGAAGCTTTCCCGTTGAACGATCTTCAGTGGGAATGGATGTACCCTTTCTTGTGAAATCCTAACTGTACTGGCTATATAACTTTCTGTAACTCGTCTATCGGCCATAACAATATCATGGACTTTATTAATCATGACAGAGGTCAGCCCCAAAGCTCTGCCTGCGACTCTCTTTCAGCGATTTTGTCCACTTTTCAAACATTGATTGCCTTGTTTACTTTAGAGTGATACCTCTTCGACATGAAAATATAATCTAAGAACACATAAGAACTAGTAAACATCTAATATATGAAATGTTCCTATTTTCCCCGATACACTTCATGAAGCTGATCACTTTTGACAAATCGAGACCAAATCAATTTATACATCGTATAACGTAAAGCGATCACTTACTATCATGTTCCATATTTTCATCAATAGATAATATATACTGTTGATGTTTGTTACAGGCAAATAAATATACGCCGACTAGACGTTTCAGTGGACATTGTACACAATATAGCGGACACAGAAATATTACATTATTCACCAAAGGACGAAATGAAAGGTGATAAAGTCACCAGAATGTATGACCAGAGTATGCATGTGTTTAACGTTTATATCATATCTGCAATTCAGCGGAAAGAAATACACAGATAACCTGTTTGAAATCTAGGTATATTTAGAAATGTGGTTTTGGCATCCGACAGCTGCCTATGAGGTTTATTGTAATCCGTTGATGTCTGAGAATCGAAGTTAACGATCTATTAACTACTGACGAGGGGAACACCTCGCGGAAGCTATTAGCTTTCAATAAATAAGTGAGAAACTACACATCTCTGGCGTATACATACAGTACGGCTTAATATTGCTGTACTTCGTAACAGTGTTGTCTTTTTAAGCTGAATTGTCTATATTTCAAAGACATTAAAACAATAAAAAAAACAAGTATACATTTGAGTGAACTGAAAGTAACAAAATCATATTTCGAAGTTTTTATTTATTTTTTTTAATCTTCGTGTGGCTTCAGCTGTAAACACCAAATTGATTTTTTTTTATTCAGGGTATTATATATATAAATATATTTATATTTATATATCATAATATGTTGATATTTGCTTCCACTGTTCATAATGGTGTCGGTGTCATGATACAAGCGAAATCTTTGCTAAAACCATTGTATCATTAGATTTAAATAAATGGTATTAAATGCATTGATATCAAAACTTAGTTAAAGACTAAAACAGTTCGTTAACGTTACAATATATCCGCATGCTTTCCGATTCGAGTGTATCAAACGTTAAAGAATATCGTTTGTTGAAAATAGGGATCAAAGAAGAATTGTTGGAAACACGTCATGAAAAATACACGTGTTTCTTACACGTTTTTATTAGATAACACTAACTTTTTAAAATATAACTGTTGTATTGACGTTACTGTTATGGATGCATATGTTAGTTTCGTTTGCTAGCGTCATTTTTAAAAACTATTCAGAACTTGTTTTTTGCGTGTGATAATAACAATTGGAATTAGAGTAAACTCTAATAGTCATCAACAATGAAACCACGTTCATTTTTGGTAATTATCTTTTAATACTTAAATTTGCGTCTTGTTGGTCTTATTGCGTTCATTTTAAGTGCTTTGGGGTTTGACGAAATTTGAGTCCTCGGATAGCCAGGATCATTTTAGGACAAAGACAGACATTAAGAGAAAGAGCTGAAATTACAAACGTTAATGTTAAAAAAGAAAAGAACCCCAAGTGCATTAATAAAACAACATATTATAATCACGTATTCCTCTTGACGAAAATAACAGAAATAGCAATGAGAAACGTAAGATTCTTATTTTGTTCAAGAGGCAAACTGACGTAGAAAAACAAGAATTGGCAGATGGATTGGGTGATAAAATCTGGCTATGAGAAACTTCATCACAAAAAAACATTGTTTTCCCTCCAACGAACAAATCAGATAGACTCCATATATCTTATGTAACATCAATAATAAATGCCTCGCCTGTTGTTTATCATATTAGACTTAGTGCATTGATATTTTCAGGCACATTTTATAATAGTCCCTGTGTTCAAATGTTTGTCCGTTTGTATGATCCAGAAAAGGAAGATCTCATCCTGATGAACTCTGCCCACGGATCTTATCAATTTTATCCTTAATGGCTTTGATATCATTTCGAAGCACAATAAAGTTAATTTCTGCATTTGTTTCTAGTCTGGTCATTGCGAAAGACAAACATATTTTGTCAGATCTGTAATTTGTCATTTGACTGGTATATCTCCAACGTCACCCTGCATTCGATCATCTGATATAATGCTACACTGATTGCTCTTTGCCTACAGTTAATATCCACTTTTGTGAAAAATCCTTTTTGTTCCCAATCATCACTCTAAAACTGCTTGGACCATATGTACTGATATTTGTATCTTTGCGTTAAGATAAATCTCTTGTCGTGCAAGACATACAGCACTAATGTATGAATTTGAATAATTGAATTTACAAAGAACTGCAATATTACATAAAGCAGTTCAAAACGTTACTTACCGTCAGGAACATTGTACCTACTATCAACTTTCATGAGCCAAAAGTACAAAACCTTGATGGCTTAATTGCTTTGTTAATTAAGAGATAAACATCAACTCACTTTTCACTCCAATTCACTGAGGGAATGGTAGTAGATACAATTATATCTCACAGACGAATGAAACAGTGAGCTTTTGACTTTTATCTTCTCAATATAGCAACACACTAATTGGTAAAGCAACACTAGTTACTGTGGCGTCTCTGATGTCATTAAACTATTTATTTAGAAAGGTTTCTTTTTATCACATTATCAAGGTGCGTGTTGCAAATGTAGGTCATTTTACCAACGGCAAACGGAACTTTACAAAGACATATAAGAAATCATAATTGGTAATTTAAAACGGAAATAGCTATAACGCCTTGTTCAAACTAAAGCCAAACCAGAACTGAACTTAAATGCTAAAGGGAAACGTCAGGACATCAAGGACAAAGCAAAGGGTGGAGATGGTACTTAAATGGACATTCATCAAAAAGACAAGAAGCGTTAAAGAAAAAAGAAAAATTTAGAGGACAAATACTGGAACGCCAAAGACAACAAGAAAACTCGATTTGAAACAAAAACAACAATGAAGCAGACCACACCTGCCAAATTTTCCCAAATGAGATCAAGGTTTAAAGAAATCGGAATCAAAAGGTACACCAATGGGCATCCAGCACGTCCATTTGTGATCCAAACTCAAAATCAATAAAACCAACTTTACCGACATCTTAGCAAAATCATACTTAAAAATCGAAACCGAGAGAACGAAGGAAAAGAACGGAAGGAGATATTTACATAACGGAAATATCCAGAAGGATAGACCAGGTGTTCCGAAAGGCTATCTTTTGCTTCATCGACAACACTCTCCATGCAATCCAACTGAGCAATACCACGTCCAATGTAAATATTGAAATCATCGGGCAAAATTCGTGCATCAAACATATCCGACTTAATATCGCACAAGGAATCAGCTTATTTCCCAATGCTGTTATTATAACGACCGCAAAGCTTCCGCATCATCTTTAACCTGCATAGCTCGAATCTCTGTGTTGTATGTTTATCCACAGCCGTCAAAATCTTGCACGATAATCGTGAAAATAGGAACAAGTCTTTGAATATGAAATATTCTTTTCAAGTAATCATGTGGAACTAAAAACGGTGTTTAACGTGTTGAAGAGCATAGATACCAATGGTTTGAATCGGACTTTGCAATAACTTTCTTCAATAATCATAAGGACAACCGAACACCTGATTTCTGCTGTATTTCGAACTGCAACAAGTCAGCACCATATGTTGGGTAATAAGGAATGTTGTTCTCTAGAAACGGGAAATTCACAAAAGGGAAATTGGAACCACTACAGAAATCTGAACAAAACGCATTAGCTTTACATATATTAATAATATACTGTGAATTTTATTTTAGTGAGTACGATACTTAATGCCTGAGTTCCTTTCAATTATTGTTTTTCTAATATACAGAAAATTACATGAGTTTAACTAAAAGGAGTTAATCGTAACTTGCAATGTAATCACTTGAGTGGAACTGTTTTTTGTCGTTGAGCTGTTGCCATTTTAATCCAAACCATGACACCATAATGGTCACGCAATTGATGTCATTTATGGTATAATAAATCACACTCCCAAAGGGTTAGTTGATTTAGCGGTGTTGTCGTGCAATTGTAAATATTGAACATTAACTGATAATCTAATAAAGAAAACATCCCCTCAGATGTGTAGGCATCAATCAATTTGATTCGGCCATTATTAATCAAGTGGAAATATCGTCTCCGTTATTGTTTATCCTGGAGAAAAAAAATAAATATCGTTTTCAAACAAGGAATTAGATATATGCACTAGTAAATATTGGACTAGAACTAAGATGACGTCAGAAATATGAAACATTAACAACCTTTGTACTATATTTAGAATCTGATTCTGTTACCTGAGCTGAGTGTAGTTTGTGTGGTGTTAGTTTCGACAGAATGCAAGTAGAATCGATAAAATCACTGAAATATAGATATGAAAATTACAGATGCAGAAAACTGAAAAATGGGATTTACACGTTTCACAAAAGTCACCTCTGGGACGATTGGGGGGGAGGCAGTTGCCCCCCATTGTTTTCACAAAATCCAATAATAATTGCTGGAATCAAAACTAGCGACCTCGACTCCAACTAGGTCAAAATATTTGGTTTTGCGCTATTAAATATCACAGCATCTATTTTCAGGTAAAATATTCATAAATACTTAATGAATCTTTCTTAGCAGAAATACCGAAAGCTTTCACATTTAAAATGTAACACAGAACACTGCCTGTATTACGTCGGTATGCCTTCTGACAACGAAAAACATTACATATAAATAGTATACCATAAGTCACTTCCATCTGACTGTTTAACATTCATATACTCCGTGAAAAGTATAAAAATTCTGATAGCTAACAAAGGAAAACTATGATAAAGCATTTGAACCTTTCTAATCGAGAGAAATGGAGGCAAGCGGATAAAAGAATTGATATTTCCAAACACTTGTTTTTGATGTCTGATTGAAGTCTAACACAGTAGAACAAGCTCACTGGCCAGAGGTAACACAAACAATACCTATTTCTCGAATTTCGTTTCTAATTGGCCTGTGTGTTTAGTCTACATACAACAACAACAACAACAACAACCTCGCAACCATGTTTACAGTACTTCTACGAAAATAGATCTTAAAATGTCCCCCCCCCGCCCACACACACACACCCCGCTTTATTATCAGTGATATTAAAGCTCAACGTTTGTGAAATCCAAACATTTGTGATGGTAATATTTTACAGATTATTTTCCGTTACCTAGAAACACAAAATCATCAAGATCCATAGTTTGCGATCTAAGTCACTCGATGCGACCAAATATTCATATTTACTGTTTGATTTGTGTGTTTATAATTACTATTAAATAAAAGGTCATTGTCATTAAACGGGTGGTCAAGGGTCTAATAAATATTTACAATGGACCATAAAAATAATTTTTCAAATTAGTTTCCCTCTGAGATATCTATTATATTTAACATTTTGTCTTCACCGTAAATCATTTTAAGTCTCATTTATCTGATGAAAGTAATGAAACAATAAATTTGTAAAGAAAATGTTTTTTTTTCTAGTATCAGCGACATGTAGGCGGTTGCTTACTTTGATTTTAATCGGTATTGGAGTGTTTTCCTGACAAATAACTCAGCTGAATGATCATGTATGCTATTCCACTATTTCAAAGATAATTAAAGAGACACACAAGTGAATATTAAATTTCAATCAATACAGACATAGAATACAATTGAATGAAAACAATGAAATAAACAGCACCACACAGCTGTTACAAGTGTACATCCGTCTAGAATTATAAAATGAGAAACGTTGTTTGTAACAAACAAGATCAGGAGTTGTGACGTAAACAAAGTATTTGATTTTAATACTTACCACGAGGTTGAAATGGACCGGAATGTCGTGTTTGTTAGGAATTATTTTGACGTAATTCGTATAGACGAAATATGGAGCCCAGCACAGCAGGAAACACACAAGCACGATAAAGAATGTTTTAAGTATTTCTGATTCTGGTGCACGCAATGAATTGTCCCTCAACCATGCGTCTCGTTTGATAATACCATAGATTTTAAGGTAGGTGAAAATTATAATTATTGTTGGTAGAACAATATTCAGAAATTGATTCGCCACGTGTAGTATGTAAAGTCGCCTGTCCCCAGTATTAGGGTATTCGGGACCACACTGGATCGTTTTCGGTTTGAGTTTAGCGCTCGACAGAAACTTTGTTGCCAACACTGCAAGAATCAAGCCCCATATATATGGCAGTATTATCATAAGATTCCGTACACAACGAGAAATAGGTTTGTAGTTTATAGTTTTTGCACATCGTTTGATATTTATATATTTAAATATCGCCAAATACATCAATGTATGGATAGATGTTGAAACGATGACAGATATACATGATGTCGTAAGTAAACACATGAGAGAACCGAAGCCCCAACACTCACGTAAAAAGGTATGTAAAGCCTGAGGAACCACGAACAGTCCTACCATCATATCGGCAATAGAGAGACTCATAAGAAAGTAATTTGTTCCAGTTCCTTTTTTTATTCCTAATTTGTAACGATTCACCAATATAACGACGATGACAAGTAAATTCCCTGTCACAGCTCCTATTGATATCAGCACCATCCAAGCTCCAAAAATAATTCTGGTCGTCAAACTGAAGTATCTAACTCTGTCCTCCTCCGATATGTTATAACAATCCAGATGTTCGGACACATAGGGTTCGGCGATTGGAGAATAATTAAAGGGATATTGATATTGTGACATCTTTGTCGTTACCTGTCGCAATTTTCACTTTTGGTCTTGAGTGAAGAAAAATGTAGAGTCAACTGTTCAGTACCACTAAACCGAGTACTATTTCTAAGTATTAAACACCATTTTTACACTCCTCCCTTGATGCACTGCCTCACTAGATCGCTGTTCAAGCTTCAAATAACAATGTTGCGTGCAATGTTATTACATATATATTATCTGTTAGCACTTAACGGGCTTTCTCATCAATTTTACGGGACCATAAATCCTCGTGTATTGCCCATCACTAAACGCCGACGTAGACCATGGACGAGCACCGCAGGGTACATATGAGTAGGCTCAAGAGCGGCAACCGGATCAACACATGGAGAATCGGCGATGGCATGATAACAGGAAGGCTGTAGCTTTTGAAACAAGATTGGAAAACACGTGTTCTTAACTATGGATGCATAGTGGGCGTGATAACGGAACGTTTTCGCGTAGTACTTACCGTGACTTAGGTCGGCGATGTTCAGTCAACCTTATCAAATGAATGACATGGTACCTGATAGTCAATGATGCATGTACGGCATACTGCGAAAACAGATTCCCGTGAGTCTTAATTTTCGCTGACTTCGTGGACACACTTTAAAACACGAATTCGTATGTCCTAGAAAGGATATTCAGTTAAAAACTGACACGAATTTTATTCTTTGTGGGTTTCCTGTATACTACTGAAACTGCTGAATCAAGCACACGTGAAATACAACCCACAAAAAATCCCGTTTTCCAGTATTCGAAAACGTCAAGACAAATTGCATTTCCTTATTTTTATTTTCATCGGTTTTGATATGAACGAAGCAATTACCCCCCCCCCCCCTCCCCACCCATTTTTAAAAGTTTGACATAAATTGTTATATTCAAATTATCTGCACGTAATTTATAGATGAATGAAACATGAAATCTGAAAAAAAATCAAATTGTCATTATTTTTCAGCTGTAACAATGTATTTGTAACCGTCAATGATTTTTTTTATGAATGATGACACGTTTCAGAATAAAACGAATGCATGCGTGCGTGTAAAATAAATAGAATTTTGTAATCAAAATCTGTGTATGAGAGTGGTGGTGGAGGTGGTGTGTGTGTGTGTGTGTGTGTGTGTGTTTGTGTGTGTGTGTGTGTGTGTGTGTGTGTGTGTGTGTGTGTGTGTGTGTGTGTGTGTTGGTGTGTGTGTGTGTGTGTGTGGTGATGGTGTGTGTAATATTTAATCAAATAATAAGACGTCCGCCATTATTGATTTTCTACTTTAGAACGGTAGTACGAATGATGAGTCTTAGATGACGCAAACAGTTTTATTGTACAGCTAAATTTATTATTTGTCATATAGTATATTTATTTTACTAAACTTGTTTAAAAACTAATATTTATTTCTTTATCTTTTGAACAATCATTAATTTGTTAAAAAAAAATCCAATAAATACAATAAGATATGTTGTGATGTGTGATTACGCTCCAGTTGAACTAATTTCACCTGAGGAACTAATATCGTAAGTGACATCAAGCCGTCTCTAACGTTAGATTATCCCTCCATCGACATCAGTGTTGCGTTTGATGGCGTTTGCCTACAGTCCGTATAAATTATTCCCCACGGAATCTCCCTGTGATCAAAGGATTAAGTACTTGTGGTGTAGGTGGATTCAATCAAACATCCCAATGATCCGTTGCAGGTTCAGAGGGTTTTCTGGACCTTCGGAATAGCCAAATATTTGCAGTTTTCTCTATAGAGATAATGTTCATTGCATGTTAATTTTCCATTTGGAATTCCCCGGACATTTTTGGGACCGCCATATCATTCAGTCTCTGGATCACGATTGATGATATCAGAGAGCAGACGACATTCTCGATAGTGTTCTACAACGCCACTGACGACAACGCCAGCAGTTTTAATTTCAAGACAATGTTCTGACCAATACCGATATTTATAGTGTGTAAAATACCTCGTTGTCATGTCCAAGGTGCAGTTATTGAATATGGAAATCCTATCATCTTCAATTGAGAATGGCTATACGCGGGGACAAACAGCGTCGGAAATAAATTAGTTACACACACGTCGAAATTCTACAATTTCATTGTCTATGTGTTTATGAAATAATCCTCTCTCAGTACTGTCATCGGCAAATTTTCATTTTCATCGGTCGACTCCTTATTTCAAAGACATCGAGCGTCACTGACGAGTTCTAGAAGGACGAAACAGCTGTATGATGTAGCATCACTGACGAGTCCTAGAAGAACGAAACAACTGTATGATGTAGTATCACCGACGAGTCCTAGAAGAACGAAACAACTGTATGATGTAGCATCACTGACGAGTCTTTAAAGAACGAAACAACTGTATGATGTAGCATCCCTGACGAGTCCTAGAAGGACGAAACAGCTGTATGATGCAGCATCCCTGACGAGTCCTAGAAGGACGAAACAACTGTATGAAGTAGCATCACTGACGAGTCCTAGAAGGACGAAACAACTGTATGATGTAGCATCACTGACGAGTCCTAGAAGGACGAAACAGCTGTATGATGTAGCATCATGACGAGTCCTAGAAGGACGATACAGCTGTATGATGTAACATCACTGACGAGACCTAGAAGGACGAAACATCGTCATACAGCTGTATGATGTAGCATCCCTGACGAGTCATAGAAAGACGAAAAATCTGTATGATGTAACATCACTCAAGTCCTAGAAGGACGAAACAGCTGTATGATGTAGCATCACTGACGAGTCCTAGAAGGACGAAACAACTGTATGATGTAGCATCACTGACGAGTCCTAGAAGGACGAAACAACTGTATGATGTAGCATCACTGACGAGTCTTAGAAGGACGAAACAGCTGTATGATGCAGCATCCCTGACGAGTCCTAGAAGGACGAAACAACTGTATGATGTAGCATCACTGACGAGTCCTAGAAGGACGAAACAGCTGTATGATGTAGCATCACTGACGAGTCCTAGAAGGACGAAACAGCTGTTTGATGTGGTATCACTGACGAGTCCTAGAAGGACGACACTGTCCAGACTCGGTATTAGCTGTTGCGGGGACGTGAATCAGGAAACAAGAAAGTTCTTCCCCATAAAACCCCCATACAGATCACCACGGATCGTTACTACCTTGTCACGTTTTAAGCGGGGTATTCTAGACAAAAGTCAACCGTTTTCTGTTTTCTGTTTCTGCTAAAATGTTATCAAAAATGAATTTGTCGTTAAGATCAAAATTTAGAAAAGTTTCGTTTCCCTTCTGGAATCTTAGATGCTCATAAACCAGTTATATTTAACTTGCTAAGAAAATATGTCCTCGCTTTCGCATAAGTTTGGAAGAATGAAGCACTTAAAGTTATTCTGATTCCATTCGGTGATAGGTTTCGGAAGAGAAACTAACTTTACATTCTGGAAATGATCGCCTCTTAATAACGTCCACGTAATAATATTTTGATATTTGCTTGTTGCAGAAACGCCGATAAGCAATGACTAGAATAAAATCAAGGAATGCTTACTCAATAGTGTCTGAATGGTAAGAAGATATTGTCGATCAGTCGATTGGCGTAATATAGTAAATGATATTGTCCTCTTAAATCTTTTTTGACAGTGATTAAAAGTCCAAACACTACATTACCGCGTTGTCCATATCATCCACGACGTTGCATTTATTTACATGTAATCACAGATTCACATTTGCACGAGCACGAGACGATAAATGCAATGATGAGACTGCAATCTCGCTGTATTGTGACGTCACAATGATTTCACTAGCCATTCCATATTTCGGCTGTTCCAATAAGTGGGTATACTCCATCGTATTAGATTAAGTCTTTTGCTCATATTGAACAGATACCTAATAAATATTGCCCAAAACTTCTGTTAGTAATGTTAATATATCAATGTATTGCTTTATAATGTATTTATAGTCAGTATAATTGCCGCATGTCCGTCTGGTTGTGTTTATTGGATTTGCCAAAAGCTTACTTGCAATTATATAAGCTATAATTACATTTAGAAAACTCCATATTATTTAAATGCTTATACCAAAACTAGCTTCGAAAAGGTCACACCCACCAGTTTGATGAGAATCGTCGTTTTATTTTCGAGGTAAATTATAGAGACAATGTAATTCTTACTTGCTCCCTTCTAATGTCAGAATAATTCGCCGCTTAACGTATTAGATACTATAGGTAATGATGTACATTTGGTAAAACCAAAAGCATTAGAGAAAATAACAATGGTTTTGCACAACAACTATGACCTGATCACTGCGGATGCACTTTGTAGTAATACACCAACAGCCGAATTACATGCTGAATCTATCGAGGATGCTCCCACGTAGAAACGTCGTGAAATCTTAGTGTGTGTATTGATTCGGTTCACCAACATATTTCAAGGAATTCATAATGAAAGTATTAAGGAATATTCAATTTGACTGAAAAACATATCTTTATTTACAACTCCATCACTTGCCATTCATTTCCCCAGCATTCATGACGTCATAACAACCTTGAGTTTCTGAACATATTCCTCAAATCGCTAAAAAAAATTAAAAATTAATTTAAAAAATGAGGTTAACTAAAACCATTCTATGGTGAGAGGTTCCATGTAAATAAACAAATCTTTGAGCGTCAAACATGTCTAGACTGTAGTGTATGTTTATGACTACTTTAACGTTACGTTTAGGTCAGAATGTGCATAATATTTGCATTACAGCGTCTTTAGCGTGAAAGTACATGCACTAATATCTTTCTTGTTCTGTACATTACCGCGTGTTAAGTGCTGGTTATTCATATGCATTTTTTGAGTTATTAGTACAGCTTATATGACAGAATAGTACTGATAGCACATGTACATGTTCATGTAAATATCGATTTTCTGTTATTGATCATAGCTCTTATATGTCTTACCTCATCCTATTAAACTGAATTCATTGGCTGGCTCTACTTTATCCAATTAAAATTCTTATCAACACTTGCTATCCACTTGTGTGTCGTTTGTTCAATTCTCAATCAACTTTAAGCATGGAAGATCTCAGTGGTTTAGCGGTTAGAACAATTTTTTTACAACCGTCCAAATTTTCGTTTAACTCAGTAAATGAAATTGCCACAAACATAACTGGCATATTTCGAATTCATTCTCCAACCTAAGGTCGATGTAATTGTAATGTGTTGCGTTCTTTAAAATGTTAGCAATGATAGGCAGTCAAGAATACAAAACCCTTGTCTCAGATTGATGGGCACTTCTGTGAATTCGGACATGTTAAGAAAACAACTAGTGTTTGCTTACAATATTGTCATTTTTAAGATAAAATTAATGTTCCAACCTTGAAGTAAATATTTTTATTTATGTCTCTGAAAATCAATTTTGTTTTTTCTCATTTGTCTGCTACTAAGTATAACTGACGAGTCCTACAAGGAGAAAAGGTCCGCACGATACAGCTTCAATCGTTATTTTGCTATCTCTGTATCTAATTCTAAAGTTGGTGGTCGGGTGGCGCAATGGTAACGCATTCGTCTTTCACCTAGCCGTTCAGGGTACGATTCCTAGAACGGACGTAAAAGGTAAGGCGATCACCTGCCCGACCACGTGGGCGACCACGTGGGTATTCTCTGGGTCCTCCAGTTTATTCCAATGGTAAAACCCCTCGCATGCTTTTCATCCGAGTCAACAAGAGTGATTTATACAAGCTGCTTGCTTGTTTCGCAGTTGTTGTGAAATAAATAAAGCTTATATATATTTAAATTTAATTCTAAATTTGTATTGAACAGAGTTATTCACTTGTATGTCTTTTGTACAATTTCTCAAGATTACGTACTGATTGTAAAAAATGTATTTTTATGTTTTTGCTAGATCAGATCTAAGAATGAATGAGAGATAAGTGGTATATATCTTTCGTCCTGCTATCCAGTATTCGCTCATGAAATGTTTTGCGAATATTTCACTGATGGTATATACCCTATAGCGTTTTTCATTCGGTTGTGATTTCAGAAATCGATTGTGACATGATCATGTGAACAATCACGTGACGTCTTGAATTGAAAATGGTACATAGAAATGACTGCCTCCATGTGGTGACCCCCTTGCTTACTTTAAAACTTATTTCAAATGCAACATTTCTGAGTTGTGTGGTGGCACTTTTCTCTTCTTTCATTTCATGTGTGATTTAGAAAGTCGTCTCGACTTTTTTTTTGTCCCATTAAAGCTCGCAAACATGAAACTTCTCATGCTCGTTTCTTTTACAAGATATTTGAAATGGAAATCCAATAAGGATCCTTTATATTGAAATGTTGTTTAAAATTAATAATTTTGAAAAAAAACATGTTGTTGTTAATCGCTTAACAACAGAGAGAATGAGGGTCGAAAGTAGATTTACAAACGACACACAAGTGAATCGCACTTTTCAATGCAAAATTTAGAAGTAGATACAACAGAGCCAAATGCTAAATCAAACTGCTTCCAATCTGATTTAATGTCTGTAATGTTAAAGGTCTGAATTTTTGAAATCTTGAAGACAACATTTTAATTTGTGAAGTTCAAGTCAAAATCAGATGGCGATGGGCAGTAACACAAAATTCAATACTTCCATCCTTACCATTATCAAATTATTCTGAAATAACGTGAAATACTCGTGTATATCGTGAACTACGCCACTATTCGAATGAATCAAAAGATGGTATGCGAAGGGAATTTCATCTCCGTTTTCATGATATGATATTTCAGTTTGAGAACAAAAAGGGTGATTAATTTTTCGAGTGTCTGTCGAGTAAATATTTGAATTTGTGAAATTTATAGAAAATTAAGTTAATGTGATTCAACATGCTGTGATGCGCGGCTTCAATCCTTGTAAAAAAATATGTTTTGAAAGTCAATTTTTATTTATCATTACTATAACTGATAAATAGAATCTTGTATCAATACTGAAACAGTATCAGTTAAAATA
Source organism: Ylistrum balloti (assembly GCF_031769215.1). NCBI lineage: Eukaryota > Metazoa > Mollusca > Bivalvia > Pectinida > Pectinidae > Ylistrum > Ylistrum balloti. Next base: position 57,485 of record NW_026782698.1, on the reverse strand, counting down.
ATATTTGTTAGTTAAAAGAATAATTTAACAAGCTAGACAAGTCATTACCGCCTTTAATACAATATTTTGTTATCTTTTGAATGACAGAATCAATTGTCCTTCGAGAAAAATGCATGAGGAACCATGGATATTCGTGGCTATGCTGACTGATATTACTGCACGCCAAAACTAGCTGATTCAGTTTGGTCGAATGTCAATGATACAAAGGTCAGTTTAACAATATTTAATATTAAACTATGTTTAAATTGATGTTTTAACATTGAGTGTAAGAAATATTTTTGACCTCCTGGCTCGTCATGGAGAAACAAGACGGTGTTTATTAGGCTATTGTTAAAATGATTATATAACCCCTTCTGTTATTTATTTTTTTGTTTTGTTTTGTTTTTTACATAAATTTCTTTCATATTCATAACCTGTTTTTTAACTCAAAGGTCTTCTTGAACTGGTGATTTAACTATTTTCTATATTCTTAAAACAGGTTTAAGGGGAAACAGGAAATTACGAAACGTTGAAGAAATTTACAGACTAAGGGAGACAACTTTTACAGAATTTTGCTGAATGGGTTTCTGCATGGTGGGTGCCGCCAATGAAGCAGAAAATGCTTACTCTTCCAAAACACATTGTCGCTTGTCTGAAGATGGTGACCATGTAGTAATCGAAACGTCACACTCTTATCTTCTACTGGTTGTGTTATAAGATGAAGGTGACCATGTAGTCATCGAAACGTCACACTATAATCTTCTACTGGTTGTGTTATAAGATGAAGGTGACCATGTAGTCATCGAAACGTCACACTATAATCTTCTACTGGTTGTGTTATAAGATGAAGGTGGCCATGTAGTCATCGGAACGTCACACTCTTATCTTCTACTGGTTGTGTTATAAGATGAAGGTGGCCATGTAGTCATCGGAACGTCACACTCTTATCTTCTACTGGTTTTGTTGTAAGATGAAGGTGACCATGTAGTCATCGAAACGTCACACTCTAATCTTCTACTGGTTGTGTTAAAAGATGAAGATGACCATGTAGTCATCGAAACGTCACACTCTAATCTTCCACTGGTTGTGTTATAAGATGAAGGTGGCCATGTAGTCATCGGAACGTCACACTCTTATCTTCTACTGGTTGTGTTATAAGATGAAGGTGACCGTGTAGTCACAGAAACGTCACACTCTTATCTTCTACTGGTTGTGTTATAAGATGAAGATGACCGTGTAGTCACAGAAACGTCACACTCTTATCTTCCACTGGTTTTGTTGTAAGATGAAGGTGACCATGTAGTCATCGGAACGTCACACTCTAATCTTCTACTGGTTGTGTTAAAAGATGAAGGTGACCATGTAGTCATCGGAACGTCACACTCTTATCTTCTACTGGTTGTGTTATAAGATGAAGGTGACCAGGTAGTCATCGGAACGTCACACTCAAATCTTCCACTGGTTTTGTTGTAAGATGAAGGTGGTCATGTAGTCATCGGAACGTCACACTCAAATCTTCCACTAGTTGTGTTAAAAGATGAAGGTGACCATGTAGTCATCGGAACGTCACACTCTTATCTTCCACTGGTTTTGTTGTAAGATGAAGGTGGCCATGTAGTCATCGGAACGTCACACTCAAATCTTCCACTGGTTGTGTTATAAGATGAAAGTGGTCATGTAGTCATCGAAACGTCACACTCTAATCTTCTACTGGTTGTGTTATAAGATGAAGGTTACCGTATAGTCGTCGAAACGTCACACTCTTATCTTCTACTGGTTGTGTTATAAGATGAAGGTGACCAGGTAGTCATCGGAACGTCACACTCAAATCTTCCACTGGTTTTGTTGTAAGATGAAGGTGGCCATGTAGTCATCGGAACGTCACACTCAAATCTTCCACTGGTTGTGTTAAAAGATGAAGGTGACCATGTAGTCATCGGAACGTCACACTCTTATCTTCTACTGGTTGTGTTAAAAGATGAAGGTGGCCATGTAGTCATCGGAACGTCACACTCTTATCTTCTACTGGTTGTGTTAAAAGATGAAGGTGGCCATGTAGTCATCGGAACGTCACACTCTTATCTTCTACTGGTTGTGTTATAAGATGAAGGTGACCATGTAGTCATCGGAACGTCACACTCAAATCTTCCACTGGTTTTGTTGTAAGATGAAGGTGGCCATGTAGTCATCGGAACGTCACACTCTAATCTTCCACTGGTTGTGTTATAAGATGAAGGTGACCATGTAGTCATCGGAACGTCACACTCAAATCTTCCACTGGTTGTGTTATAAGATGAAGGTGACCATGTAGTCATCGGAACGTCACACTCAAATCTTCCACTGGTTGTGTTAAAAGATGAAGGTGACCATGTAGTCATCGGAACGTCACACTCTAATCTTCTACTGGTTTTGTTGTAAGATGAAGGTGACCTTGCAGTTATCGGAACGTCACACTTCTAACAACCCTTATATTTAAATTTGTTATTTTATATTTTCATGATAGCTTTTACTTTATACACATTGTCGGAACAGAGACAAGGTCGATTGAATTGTCATACTATACCGGAAGAATTATATAACCAAAAAACTGATGCTATTAAGGGTAAAAACATACTGATTTCTGTTCACATCTTGTAGTTTAATTGAAAAAACAATTGCTTGCTCCTGATAAAGTGGACTATTTATAGCTAGGTTGTATAGATAGACATTTATGTGAACACTATCTATTATAATGGTAAACAGATTTTTTGTTCTAATTTACGAAGATCAACGCTTCCTTCTTATCAGTTTCGCTGTCATTTCTCTCTGTGATATAGAAGATACTGACTGTGACAGATTAACATAGAAGGCGTCACTCTCACATAATGTCTTGTCTTGTCAATGGCGTCTTAGAAACCCCCTTGTATATCAATCATGTCTACATATAAGGGTGGGTAGCGTTTCTTCTTTTTATCGTTGATTTTTGGTCCCTTTAAGCAACAGAAAATAACAAGAAAATGACCTTGCTATGTAAAATTATCACATATTTAAAAATACAAGAAGTTTTTTTTACACTTTAATAATTATTTTTAAATTTTGTACCAAAATAATTTAACTTTCAGACAGCACAATAATCTCTTAATTCATACCAGAATTTATTTCATCATCATTTCATTGGTCAATAATATCTGTTGACCTCATTTTTTAAATAGCACGTGTAAACAATTGTTTATCAGCCGAGGAAGAAAAAAGACGCGGACAAAATTATATTTACTAAAATCACGTTTATTGCAGCACTATTCATAATTATCATAAATTATCATAATTATCATACAGTAACTGAAAAAAGCAATACTGCAAAGTCATTCATTTTCGATGGGCTCATACAATTTGTGGTTTTTACAAAAAGTTTTTTTTTGTTAGCAGTAGATACCAAGAAGAAACTTTACTCACGAAATCCTAATAGAATGTTTATTGGTTTATCATTTTGCGGGCATTTAATGTGATGGGTGAAGTGTATTTACCATGAAATCAACGAATTTCAAGCCTCTCGAAAATTAATGATTTAACAGTATGATGTAGTATGAAATGTATCAAGCGAAGATCACCGGAGTAAAGCCTAGGCCGATGTTATAGAGACAAGGAGTTCGATTTAACAATATATATATATAACCTACAGCGAAACCTTTCTTCTTATCAATAGTTCTGTTGTTAGATTACAAAATATATTTTCAACACAAGTGTAAATCTTGGGAATGGTCAATGAAATTTGAAAGTGTATCTGTTGATTCGACATTTAAGGTCCTGTTCCCATTATCAGTCGTAAACTGGTGGACAAACTCGTAACACAAGGGTTCAAAAGATGCAGGTTGATGAAAGTATGGGTGTCGATATAGTGATCTCATTAAGATCTATTTCGTTGTGTGACAAGATGCTGGATGCTTGTTAGTTTGTCGGTTGGTTCCGTTGTTGTGTACCTTGTTCTCATCTGAGAACGGCACAAAACTTACTTGGATTGACCAAGGTTTACATGGCGGGTGTCGTCGATGAAGCAGAAGAGCCTTCTCTTCCGGAACACCTGGTCTTATTCTCCTTATACTTTCTCAGGAGTCTCCGTGTAAATCTTTATTTTGTTTATATTTTGTACCCTAGCTTTGTGGAATTTGAGTTTGAATTATGATTTTGTTGCCATGTTGGTATGTTCTTGAAATTTTTAAAAAATAAATTATTAGAAAATAAGAAAAATGCATCTCTAAACGGATAATGAAACTCTCCATTTTTAACTGATAAAAGAAAAAAAAAGTATTTCATCAAGAGGACTATACATTAAAATACTTCCATGTATATCACTGTTTCTATTTCCTCCCAAGATGTTACGTTAAACGGGCCCAACACTACGGTAGCAGATCGTCAGAAAATGTGCGAAATTGACTTAGTCGACATTGTATTGTGTTTTGTGAGATAGAAGAACTCCGATTCAATAATTTAGATATAGTATTGAAATCAGAATTAGTTGCAACTAAAAATACAAATATTATGTAAGAGAATAAATATTTTAATACATTCTTGCTGCCTTGATTTTAACTATGTAAACAAAGCAACAATGACAAGTTTCGAAATCTTTCCGCATTGTACAATTTTACATCTCCTGAAATACACTCACTATATGTCACCATATTGATGAACAGAAGTTGGTTACACAGTAAAAATCATCAAAGTGTTAACGGCAAATTTAATCATATGTTTACACTTAGGGCTCGTTTTAGTTCATGCAATGGACAACCTGATTTAAACAAAGTACAGTTATCTTATCGTCGTATTAAATTCATATCACAGAAAACAGAGTTATGATATAAATTATTGCGTGGATAATGGTGATTAAAATTGCACGGTTGTCAAATGAATTCAAATACTAATAGTTAGATCTGCAACGATCTCGTTATCATGTGTACATATATATATATATTGGTCACGTGGTGTGGTGTAACAGCCGGTTGGTAGGACGACATCTAAGTAGCTTTGTGCCCTTGCAGGAACTCTTTAGTTTCGCCACCATGTAGGAAAAATGAGTCCCTTTCGTTAACAATGTGATGTAGGTCTACCTCTTTAGACTGACGCTGTCCTTTCATCTTATCTACAATCCTTTGGATGGGGTGATGAGGTGCATTTTTCTATATATCATATATCCCTCCATGCATATGTATCTTGCGCCCCTCATCGGTGCCGATAATTTGTACCCCATCTTTTTGTTGTACATATAGACTGAAGTTAATGTCATTCAGATCTATATGTTATATAACAACAGTGATTGATATTATGGTTGTATTTGAAATGTTCCTGTCATTTAATAAATGACCATTCGACAACATTTCTTTTCTCTGCTGTTTTTTGTTTATAAAATATGTACAACAAATAACAAGCTGCAGTCTCTGAGCTGGTTTACCGTGCTAACACAAATATATTGGTCACGTGGTTTGGTAGAACAGCCAGTTGATAGGACGACATCTAAGTGGCTTTGTGCCCTTGCAGGAACTCTTTAGTTTCGTCACCATGTAGAAAAACTGAGTCCCTTTCATTATCAATGTGATGTAGCTCTACCTCTTTAGACTGACGCTGTTCTTTCATCTTATCTACAATATATAGACATCAACAAAAATATTACTACACTTGACAATGTCATTATCCTTCTACTTCTGCGAACAATTGGAATATCTTTTTATATATAAATTTTGATATGAGGGTACATAAACACTGAGTAGACAAAGATATGAAACAAAGGCTTATGCGTTGACAAGAATCTCCCAAAGTACAAAATGGAAATTTGCATTAAAAAAAGTCGTATCTCTTTAAATTTGCAAATATTAGCAAATTTGGAATCAATTTATGTCACCGGGAAACAAAATCTATATAAACATACAAAACAAGTCTATACTATAATGATACATTTTCATGACAAAGGAAAATAATGTCAAACTTTGTGGTTGAAATCTTTGGATATAAATAGAAAAAGCTGATGCAATAAAAAAAGGAGCTAAATATCAACGTGAAATTTTCATGAAATTCCTTGACAACGGAGAAGTCAATAAACCCAGTTATTTAAAATCCTTTTGATATTTGAATAACAATTTTATTTTCTCATCAAGCAATATGAAATCCAATAACTAACACGTTCACATAGGTTAAGATGACATCATGCGTTTCATCAAACTTCTTATAAATGGCACAAAGAAAAGTGCATGCAGTATTACAATATACAGTGATTAGAAATATATAACAGGTCACGTGACTCTAAAGCAATCATACAGACTGTAAAGGAAAACTTTCATTATTTCATTTGTACTTGGAATTTGATAAACGTGTTTGCTTTCCAATTTGTTGGGAAATATCTGCATATCCGCAAGTCAAATATGAAATACAACACTCTTTCACATCAAAATATGAAGACTTATGGTTTTCGATTTTCTGGTTCAAACAAAGTAGCACTATAGTTTGAAAACATTTCTCATATTTTAGACACATATGTAAGGCTCTCATAGTGATATTAATTGTATGAATATCATCACAACTGACGGTTGTTTCTGTTAACAGATTCGGCGTCAAATGACACACACAAACACACCGACAAATAGTGAAAACAAACAGACACATACAACAGAACATAGGAGAGAAGTAAATTATATATAATGAGAGCTGAAATCGACAAGAAAACACAGAAATGCGAGGAGTCAATATTTTGTAAATTCTTACGAATAACACTGCAGAAAAACCACAACATCAAAATGCCGTTACGGAAATACATGGAAATATTTCAATATATCTAAAAACAACGTTGTTGAAGTATTGTGATAAAAATAGTAACATTATGTATAGATTTTCTTGAATTGTTCTCTTAATTTTCTGTTCTTTCCCTAAACTTTATTTTCATTTTGTACTTTTTCCATTACAACGAAATAAAACATCAGCTTAATGAAAATAAACTTTCATAATTCTTGGTATGCTAATCACACGACATCTTTAACAATGACAAGATTTTGTTCGCCAACTAAAATCATCATAGTTTATTTGTACGAACGCAAACTTGAATAATGAATAAACGCATATCCATGAAGCATTATGTTTAATTGATCTTCGTAATATTTTCTGTTCAAGAAAGGATAATATAATATATGGACATATGTGACACTAATAAATATATAATTGTTTTCTAACGATAAATTTCAACAAAATTATTTACGCTTCAGGATAGTTTTGAAAAGGACTGAATATTTTCTTTGAAAACAAAACATGAGGTATTAAAATCGTAGGGGTTAACTGGTTAAAGAAGCAGTGATAGAAAACCATTTATATTCATTACAAATGTCACGAGGGTCATCAGAGGAGAAAGAAATGTCACGTGACAGAAGAAATAAACACCAAACTTCTCCAATACCTTGACATACTGTTGACAGTCGTGTTACAGTTAAACTTGTAGATGGACTGAAATCAGAAATGCATGTTTAGAAATTATCAGCTTGATCTGTAAAAAAACTGTTCGAAAAACACAAAGGGATAGTGACATCTGTTAACAGGGAAAAAAACTTACGTAAGAAATATGAATATATCAGTGTATGCTGAATGTAATAAAATTGTTTTCTATACATTCAACAGCAACCTTAATTGAAAATTCGTGCGTGTATATAGTTTTGTTGATCTTGATAAACAGTTTAAAAGATTCATGAATCTCATGTGCTCATTTTTTAAAAAGATGTTCCATTATATAATAACATATCAGATATGAGCCATGGAGGTATATAATAAACGATGAGATAGTTTTAACGTCAAAAATGGTTACTGGTGATAAATAAATAAACTGATTGATGAATTAATTAAATAGATCTATATTAAAATTAATTTATTATTGCTTATGAATAAACGGTAAACTTTAAGCAGTTTAGACATCAGTAATGATCGAAAAATAGGTAATATGAAATGTTTTTTTTCTTCTTTCCGATTTCAAATCATAACAAACAAAAATGATACAACTGCAGAACATGAAAAAATACCGTGATTATGTGATTATGATAAAACAGACACTCTAAAGTTACAACACAAACGTATGAGAGAAATAAAACCACATACGATACTCATCAAATACATGCATTCATTTTGAAAATACAAAGTTATAGCTGTTGTCTCGTCGTTAAAATCTAGAATTTATTTCGATTTCATCAACTTTTCAACTTTTAACAAAGAAACTTTATTTAAAAAAATAATAAAATCAACATGCAGAGACGCGTGTCGTAAAATTGAAACGGTGCTAAATATCAAGAAGGCGTTTTAGTTAATGAATTATAAAGTGTAACAGGACACTAATATCCATATTTAAAAGTGCTGTCATACATATGTATATGGTTCAGCACGTGAGGTACACTCTGCATTGATACCGACTTTGATTATGGTATGTTCTGTAAACATGCAGTCCTGATGAATTGGAATTAGAGCCGATCAGTTCCGTTTAATGGACTAAATTTTCTTAGTGATGTTTGCAGTGTGTCTTTCTAGCTTTACCATCTCACTACAACAGGAACTGTTTATTGATGAAAATAGTTGTAGAAGTTCAAAAAATTATTTTTTAAAATAATTTTCATACAAAAAGTCCACTTTCATACTACGTCATTTGCCCTCCTCGAAATATCGCGATGTATTGACGAGAGTTATTACTTTTTTAACCCCGGAGCACAAGTTTCAGTGAAGGTAAATAACTCGTCCAAGACCACGATAACTATGAAAACTAAATCGCATGCACATTAAATATATCAGATTCAACAAATATACACATATAACTAAAACTTAAGATATTGTGTGTTAATCAAATAGATTGAAAATATTTGAAAATCCTTGGAATTTTTAAAATGCCTATTTGTCATATTTACAAAAAAAAAACAAAACAAACAAACAAACAAACAAACAAAACAAAAAAATTGCTAACCAGAGAATAATGCCAGGCATGCCTGACCACTAAAATGTATTATTGTAGTAAATATACATAAGATAGAATTCCTCTTCTTGGCGAAAATAACACAAACATAAAAACAAAACATCTCATCATGCCAAGAAATGTGACTTTGTTTGTTTTCGTTACTAACAATATCAAATGGCTAATTAAATAAGAAATCAAATTATTCAGGCATTCTATAATCTTTTTAGTTTCTGTCATGAGTCGATGAACTCAGAACTCCGTGCGGAAAAGAAGGGACCCGCGCCTATGTCGGTCTTTAAATGATAATTGCCGCACACGGATCGAAATGTCTATCAGTTCACACCTATGGCATGTTTCTAAATTTAGAACAGATATGAATTCACATATTTTGTAATGGAAAATGGGGTAACAGCTTGACCACATGATTTGACGAGATTTCGCATTGCAGAAATTCCATATATTAATTAAGTGCATTATTTCAAACATAAACGCGACCAGAAATATACATGTGTTCTTAGCTTTATTTTATTTCCAAAACTTGCTGTCTTTCGATAACTTTTTTTTTTAAAACCCTGCATGAAAAACTGAATAGTCGCTATCTTAATATGATGACGTCATCTACTGCATATGAGCCGCAAACGTATAGTGGAGTTGGAGAAGAAAATGTTGTTTCCAATCTTGTCTGAACTTCTCCGCATGTACAAGAAGCGGCGAGACACTAACCATATGACTAGAAGTGACGTGACTAACACAAGAGGAAATTAAAACAGGGTTAAAAGGGAAAAATGTAAAATAAATAAACACTTTTCGTATCTGTGTGACGATATCTTTACACAACTATCGCCTGAAAGCCGACCCAGGCGTGAATCGCGCATTGTCCGATCTTTTTGTGTGGTTTAAGTTTGACGGTCATCGACTCGAGACCGAGATTAAAAAGTGGATAGAATGTTATTATGATAAGGTCTAAGGAATCTTCAACGGTACTGGCACACGGGGAAATTAACAACGCACTTCAAAATACAATTGTTTAATCACAAGCTGTAATTTGTCGTAAATAGCAGAGTCTTAAGATCTGTAAACAATTAAAAGATCTTGTTCAGCGAATGTCTATACCATAGGGAATGTGAAATAATCCTTCCAGCTTTCAAGTTTGGAACATAAAGAGTGAAATATTTTAAAGGAAAGTCAATCAAGTCTACTTGAATGGGGGGCATCTTGATATCTTTGTATAAATTGATGTAGTGAAAAATTACTGAGCAAAATCGGTGGTACATCTTAAAAAACTGAAAAATTTATCAACTGAAAATATGCATAACATCAAAATCCAAACTATGCAAACCACACAACACCACGTGCAATGACAATATTCGGGTTACCGTTGCCAACGCTGCCGTTGGAACCCGCAGTGCGCGTGTTTCCAATGTTGCTTGAGTTGGAAATTGTTGTACATGCCGACACAGATCGAACTTGTTTCTTCCGTGTCGTCACTACTGGCCTACCAAGTGGTCCTAAAATCACCATAGCAACACAACTGTTCATATATTTTACTTACGAAGACTGTTACGGCTTTCATACAAGCACTCTTAATGTCAACTAGTCACCATATATCAGTATTTAAACTAATAATAAAACGGGGTGGGGGATGTGACGTGGTAAACAAAAATATTTTTTTTAGAAAATGTAAAACATCCACATCCACCACAAGTAGTCAAAGGAGACACCTTGAGTATGTTTGAAAAAGGTATATCAACACGGATCTAAATGTCACTTTTTGTTGTAATAACTGCATCAATTGAAATTTTTATGCTGTCACATTAAATTCCTTGTAGCACAGCATTTTTTTTAATTAACACACCAGGTAAACAATGGATGTTACTGTTATTGTGACGTATTAATATAGTGAGTGTTATTCTACCACTAGTTGATGTCATTTTTAGTAGATGTAGACACAGTATGTGTTGTTGATCACATGCCTTCAAAAGTTATGTTATTCAGACAAATATCGACATAATGAGAGTTATTTTACCATTTAAAGACATAAAATAGTATTTTCACTCTATCTCGACATAAGCAATGTAAGTGTACCAAGCGCTATTTTACCATGAACGCGATTACACTATACGGCGAAGCAATGGTTATTATAGTACTGAGTGCGAACAATATAATTATTATGTTATTCAACCAAACTTCGACATAACGGGTATAACTTATATAACTTATGATAACGTTATAATATCGAGTTCTTACGGCCACATAATGTTAGTAAACTGCTAAGTAGTGACAGGAAAAATTATCTAAAATATGAATACCTTAGACTCAATTAAATGGGAGATTATGCAACCCCTTTTTAATAATAATTGGAATATTCGTAATATGATACTATTAAAAATGTAAGGTAACTCAATTAGATTCGAAATTGTTAATGATATACTTTATAAAATTGTACATCATTAGTGCAGTCCTGCCTAGATGATGCAATTAAACAAGACACTTCCTTCGGTAAAATATGCCATCAAATTATATATCTATATCAAACAAATAGACGGTGTTGCTTTGTACCTATATCAAACATATAGACGGTGTTGCTATATATCTATACCTAAAAAATAGACGGCGTTGTTATATACCTATATCAAACAAATAGACGGTGTTTCTATGTACCTATATCAAACAAATAGACGGTGTTTCTATGTACCTATATCAAACAAATAGACAGTGTTTCTATGTACCTATATCAAACAAATAGACAGTGTTGCTATATATCTATATCAAACAAAATAGACGGCGTTGCTTTATATATATATATCAAACAAATAGACGGCGTTGTCTTTGGCAATATTCGATAATGACATAATGATTGAGATCATCAACAGAAAAAATTAACGTCGAAATCGCTTTGTATGAATAATGGTGTTAAATATGGTAAATGTGGTCTCACTTCCAATATGAATAATTAAACAAAAAATACTGAAAAATTGCACAGAAGACACACAATTGCACATTTAAAGAAACCCTGAACAATTTCAATGCATTTTCCTGGTGAGGAGATAATCCGTAAACAGACGGTTACACAAAAGGCACACAAATGATTAACACCTATCAATACAAACTTTAAAACTAGGTAAGTTCTGGCAAACTAATTATTTAAAACCTATTGAATATTACCTCTCAATACATGTTAAGATTAAGATACAGTAGAGCCAAGCAATGACTTAAAACTGCATCATACAGCTGTCTCGCCCTTCTAGGTCTCGTCAGTGATGCTAAGGGCCTAAAATTTGAAGCCTAGGAAGCGCCTAAGGAAAGACAAAACTGATTGAGAGCAATGCCATGATGTAGATGGGAAGGTGCATTAGCTCAGTAGGCACAGTCTAGTATCGTGTTATGTTGTATTGATATAAAGATCACTGATTCGTGGAGTCCTTATTGGTTGAGCAGTGCCGAAAAGGACATTCACAGAAAGGCATCAAACGCAAACAAACCATTCGATAGCTTATAAGGTTAAAGTACTGCTTACAATAAAAGATCTTATAGCTGTTTCAGACGGCATCAGTTTGGTAACATAGAAACTGCATATCTACTACACATTTCGCTTAGTTATAGTTAAGTAATGGTTGTTGTTAAAGAAAAATTGTTTGCAGGATAGATCGAGAAGTCAAATGATAAAAAGGGAATGAGAGGGGGAGAAAATGATAAAAAGGGGATGAGAGGGGGAGAGGAGGAGAAAATGATAAAAAAGGGGATGAGAGGGGGAGAGGGGGAGAAAATGATAAAAAGGGGATGAGAGGGGGAGAGGAGGAGAAAATGATAAAAAAGGGGATGAGAGGGGGAGAGGGGGAGAAAATGACAAAAAGGGGATGATAGGGGGAGAGGGGGAAAGGGGGAGAAAATGATAAAAAGGGAATGAGAGGGGGAGAGGGGGAGAAAATGATAAAAAGAAGGGGTGGAGTGAAAATAATAATAATAATAAAAAAATATATATATACATTTTCACTTCTACTTTAGGCCTGTTCCCCAATCGGCAATCCCATCCCCAATCCCCAATAGACTGAGCGATTTTACCTGATTATCGTTTTAACTTATATGGAAATATTGCATTTTGGAAGATTATATAAACAAATTTATGTCTGTTATTGAAAACCGTGTGTTAGTGTTTTTATGGTAACTTGAAATTTCTAGATAAAAATGTGCACACAGCGTTATACTTTAAATTCTGACTGGACGTCTTTCTTATTATTTTTACCTGAGATCTCCAAAACGTTTAAAATGTACTTCATTTTAATTTTCTCGATTGTGCTTCATGTTACTGACTTTGACTTTATCTATCGACTTGTTGGTGAATAGTTTTTCGCGGAAGTTAATTTTCATTTGTCATTTAGGCATAAATTTTCAGGTGTATAATGTCATTGTAACAGACCATGATAAACATTTCACACAATGAATAATTTTCAAGAAAATTAATTGGCATATATTTTAATAAGGTTAGATATGATAAAAAGTCTTTAGCAAGACACACGTTCTAAGAATGTTCTTAACCACCGTTCTTCCTTTTTAGTGTAAGGTTCCTAATCCCGGTCCTAACACTATTAGAAATGACAACAAATCTCGGAGTTATATTATCATTTGAAATATGCGGTTAATTTTTTTTATTGCAATTAAACAAAAGATGAGTTAGTCTAAAAAGTAAATAAGAATTCTCTCAGGAGAAAAATGAATGAAAGGGCGTTATACGAAAATTTCGGAGGAAAAAAAGACAGCATTTCAGAATGGCGTTTTTTTTAATTGTTTTTAATTTGTCTGTGTTATCTTAATTTTAATATATAAATTGAATTTAAAAATTTCAAATATTTTTTCGTACAATTAGCCCTTTCATTCCTCACGAGATTAGTGTTAGTACACATACCAATGGCGAATGTATATTGTGGCTTCTTACAGAGTATATCCCTGTAGCCCTGCCGGAACTCCGGGAACCGCCAAGCGTAGATAATGGGATTGCACGCACTGTTCATATAACCAAACGCGTATGCCTGCAACACAACAAAAACGTTTTCACTGTGATATTGTTAATTGTTAAATGATATGCCTCTTATGAAAATAAAACTGTTTATAAATATTGTCAAATAGGCAGTGTATTCATCTATTTGAAATAAACACCGCAGAATTTAGGACACAAACGATGACTTTTTCATGCAGCCATTGGGTCTGTTGAAACAGAGCCAAACATATGTCCGTCTGTTTGTAACATGAGTTCGTATGAATAACTGAACGAATTAGAAACACACCCAACCTAGCGACGTTACTGGGAACCTTCCGCTTCTGTCGCTTACTGTCAATGAAAGATTACACGAAACAATGATTAATAATTGATGGGTTTTTGAAATTTGGCTCCAGTTGGTGTACTTTTGAATATTCCGTTGTTACTATCACGATTATCCTTTTGATAACGTTACATTACCCGGGTATGACCTATAATTACAAATATATATACCCCTCGAACTCTTGATATTATAAACCTTTTTCCCTGTGGTCAAAATTCTTCCTCCTTAGATATGCTGATAATACGCAAAGTTTCGTTTTTATGAATAAATATGTAAATATAAACATGAAATCGATAAATTGACTTCCATTTGCTTGATATGGCCTGTAAATAGTCTTGAATGAAAAAAAAATCTGATAAAATCTATATCGATTTACTATGATAAAAGTGGGATCAACTCTTCAATTCTTTCACACCCAATATCATTCAATGAACATCAGTGGATTCTACAAGTGAATTGCGCATTTTGATACAAATTTAGATAAGATACAGAAGCGCCAGATAATGAATTGAGCTGTATAATACAACTGTTTCTCCCTTCTAGAACTCGTAAATTTTAAATCTGGAAAGCGATGATAAAATCCAACTAGATCGAAAGAAATTTCAAAATTTTGATGGGGAAGTGCATTAGCCCAGTAATGCAGTAAATTTCGTAAATTGTATATAATACGTCATCCCAGTCAAATATAGATCCATATATTGTGTTACAGGCTAAAAAATCAGATGAGCTTTAACGTTGCACCTAACTGTTATCTTTGGAAAATGCGAACAGTAGTTCTAGTTATACGTTGATGTTTGTATTTTTATTCCAGACACTGTCAAAAAGTAGCGATAAATCCGGTCGATGTCTTGCTTTTATAACCCGTTTATCGTATCAAATGAATCACAGAACATACAATCAAGACGTGTTGGTTTTAAAGTGAACTTACACCTGTTTGTATTTTAATTTTATTACGACAGCTTCGGTACAAAGATTAAAGATCAATGCCCATGAACACATAGAAAAATATACAGCGCGAGAAGGGAGTTAACTCAAACTTACCAGTTGCTTTCCACCTACAGTCTCTTCACTTTAAATTCTTTCGTGTGATATACTGGTTTTGAAAGCGAAATGACTCACACATTGGAAACATTTCAAAACCTTTATGTAAATGTGTTCAAAGGTAGTAATGGACGTGTTAGGTTCGTACATTTGGGAGAAATCAGAAAATTGCGAAGAATTTACACTTGTCAAAAAACGAAAACAAGTATCACTTCGCCGCTGCAAAAGTGCGTAGAATGGTATATCAGATAAATGACCGATATATTTAATCACAAAGGGAAAGAATAAAATGTAGTAAAATTATATCAAAGAGATTTTATGATCATCATTAATCTGACCACTGGCAGTGCTCATTAGGAAACCACAGGTAGTGATGACGGGGTCCGCAGGATTTGATGATGAACACCACAGGTATTGATGATTTAGTCCACATGATACTATGATGAAGACAACAGGAATTGATGGCGGAAAGAATATTATGTGCTGTCCCTGACTGTGTTAATTAACACTTCATATGTAATGGTCAAACATTTTTTTTTGAAAAGTCTTTCGGTCAACACGTACAATATCAATTAAACTGTTATCACTCCATGATCTAATTATCATTTGCGCGTTCTTTCTTATACGCTTTGCCTCCCGTGACCTACGCTGATCGCGAATATAATGAACTAGTCCATTTATGCGACACGACACCAGGAATAAATGATTTATACCACGTTTAACACGACACGGTAAAATGTCAGAGCTTTCAAATATCTCAAAAGGGACTCCATTCATTACAATTATATTCGTATTCGTATGAAATATAATAACAGCGTTTATGAATTTTCAATAGTAAAATAATTCTACAAAATTATGCCTTTAAATTATCACTTTTGATGTTTAGAAACTTGAAGCGCGATTTCATATCACTTCATATCTCCAAAACAATTTGACATCCATGTGTATGATTTGTAACAACATTATTAGTGATAAAATACACGTTTTTAAAAGTAATATAATATATTTAGTAACCAGGATTCAGTTCCCAATATAAAATATATATATTTGACGCCGTATATGTCTCCTTTTAAAAGAATGTTATCCATCTTTTGGTTGATCCCACAGATTTTAAGAAACTGATAATGGTTTCCAACAAAACAGGAAACAAAAAAGTCAAGAAAACAAACATGTCAACATATTCTTAATCAAAACTCAAATTTCGTAAAACTAGGGCAAACTATGAACAAAAGAAAGATTTACAGGATACTCCTGAAAAAGTGTAAGAATAAGACCAAGTGTTCCGGAATAGAAAACGTCTTCTGCTTCATCGACGACATCCACCATGCGAATCTTGGTCTATCCAAGTAAGTAATGTCACGTTTTCAAATGCGAACACTATATTCAACAACGGAACCAACAGGCAACCTAATAAGCACCAAATTTTCATCAACCTGCATCTTTTGAAACCCTGTTTTACGAGTTTGTCCGTCCGTTGACGACTTCTAACACAAAAATCTTGATAGATTGGGGATGTTGGTATGTTGCTATCCAGAAATGGAAAATTCACAACAGAGAAATTGAATTCATCGTGTGTATGATACCGCTTGGTGAAAAACTGTCTTGTTGGTTTCGTTGTGGGAAAATATCGAGATAAGCAGCAGATGTGGAATAGTCTTTCGTGTCTTTGATTTCCAATTCTGGTGGTTATTTGCGATGGACATGGTCAATACATTTCTTGTTACTTAAACACAAAAAGTCATTATTTCTTAAAGTAAAATTAAACTACATTGTTAAGTTTTGTGAACTGTTTTGATAAGCTCTTCAATAAAGCAAGTCTCGTGTGAAAACAAAAACAAGTCAGGCAACAGAGGCAAGCAGTTTGGAATACCAATAGTCTGTTGGAAGATCACCAAACTCGATCATTTCTTAATATATCATGAAGTCCACGGGTCACAAGAAGCAGTTTTAGCTGAATCCGTTTTCGAATAAAAAATAATACAAATTGGTTGAGGAAAAGTGAGTAAAAATGAAAAGATGCAGGATGTTTTAAGTTAAGCTAGTTTGTGTTTTAACATGTTTGAAAAACACACAAACAAAAAGAATCGGCTACGTGAAAAAAGAATCTCATACTCAACTGCAAACCGAAAAATACACGTACAGTGGCCTAGGTTGGTCTATGAAAATTTGTTTCATGTACGGGATCACTAGTAGCAAATATTGATAACGATAGCAAATATTGATAACGAACAATAGCAAAACAGTTAGAGATTTCTGTGTTAAATCACAACCAGCAAAAATATCAACATATCAAGAAATATTTACTCGGAGACCCCTGGAAAAGAAAAAGGAGGATAAGACCATGTGTTCCGAAAAAGTAAGCGTCTTTTGCTTCATCGACATATACATATTGGTCAATCCAAGTAAGTAACCTCGCGTTTTCTTTTGAATCGGATATACAAGCAAACTCACGACCATCGAACACGTAATGTTTCAGCTAGTCGTGGTATGTGTGTAAATAATCTAAAACCCAGGAGTAGTTTGCCCTGGACCAATTAGCGCCTTGATCAGCCACAGAACACTCACCAATTACATGGCATATACATTATATTCTTTCAGATATACTTCTGAACGCTGAAAATACAGTTGAGAAATCAAAGCAGGCATTGATTTTAACGCCAGGAGAACAAGTTATTTTATGAATTATTGCAGTAATGTTAGCATATAACATATACATAAAAATATAATGGATATCAAATTGGCAGACACGACGTGATAATGGTATTTATAGGAGACGTGTGCTATCTAAATGACTCTGGTAAACAATGATTGAAAGAGCAGTTGTTTAACAAATTATGTAATCTTGGTTTTCCAGCTTGCGCTAAATATTTGTTGAGTTATTATTACTGAAAATCATTTCTTCAGCTTGTGATTTCGTTCCTACAAGTTATATAACAAGTAATTCTCCAGCCCTTGTCTCGCATTGAGACTGAGTCATTTCTATGACATAAGGTCAACAACACGTAGAATTGTGAAAATCAATATCTCCTACCTTAAAAGCCCATCAAAGGTAAGACCCTCCCCCCTCCACCTAACGTCGAGCAAAAGAAACACTTGACAAGTCTCATCTTTCCCTTCGAATTAATCTTCTACTGGTTGTGTAATAAGAACTACTATTCGTCTGACAAACGAATTAATCTTCTACTGGTTGTGTAATAAGAACTACTATTCTACTGACAAACGAATTGATATTCTACTGGTTGTGTTATAAGAACTACAATTCTACTGACAAACGAATTAATCTTCTACTGGTTGTGTTATAAGAACTACTATTCTACTGACAAACGAATTGATATTCTACTGGTTGTGTTATAAGAACTACAATTCTACTGACAAACGAATTAATCTTCTACTGGTTGTGTTATAAGAACTACTATTCTACTGACAAACGAATTAATCTTCTACTGGTTGTACAATAAGAACTACTATTCTACTGACAAACGAATTGATCTTCTACTGGTTGTGTTATAAGATAATTTCTCTCGTAACTTTACATCAAACCAAATGATCGATTAAAATTATTGATATCATGCATCATAAATCGTTATAGAATTCAAATCGAAATCCTAACATACTATTATGATGAAACTCGTTGTAATATTTAAGGTGTGGTGTTTGGCAGTAAGGACGAATTGCAATTTTTATATTGGGAGATGTCCTCGGCAATTCAGCCTCTGGTTAACGCTGAGTGAGGTTTTTTTCTCTACAGGGGAGTTTTGGGAGTGTCACGTGAGAGATAGGGCGGGTTTTCTTTTCCCTTTTTCACGGGCATATTTTGTAGACGGTTTGACCGATGTAATATAATTACATTTGTATTTCCATCGTATACCCAAATATACATTCAGTAAGGACGCTAGCGGGGAGCACCAAGGGAGTTTATATATGACAAACTCAAGCAGTAAGGGAGCTCAAGGGTCAGCACACATGCAGTCCTGTGTATGCTGTGTGGCTAGTGTGTGAATCTGGGTATAGGTGGAATAGTGTAGATGTAAGGAGTACGTGACAATTATTGGTGTACTGTCGGTGTCTATATTCTCGTGGTAGTAAGGGTGTAAGCTGTCTCGGTCTAGTAAACACGTGGACGTAAGTAGTTTGGCTGTAGACGGTAACGGAACACTAGTTAGGTTGTCTGTCACGTTTTCAACAAGTAGGCGCACTGTAGGTTTTGTTGAATTATTATTTTCTGTTCCCCTATATATCTAAATTAGCTCTTTATTTTCTTTAAGTGTTACTCTTTTCCGGTATATATTTCTCAGTACAGATTGTACGTGATCACGGGAAGTGATTGCTCAGACATAGGCAATGTCCCTGAGCTAGAAAAGGCTATATATTTCATTTTGTATATATTTGCTCCACTAGATTATTGTTAAACTCCGTTTGGGGTGGGTATACTCACACTATCATAAATAAGGAGATTACATGTTTTGTTGTGTCTGTTCAAACACCAACTGATTATACACTGTAGAAATGCCGTCAAACATATGGCAACTTAAGTGTTTTATAGACATCCAGGCAGAATCACCATCCTATTACAGAGTATCCAGTCAACCCTGATAGCACGTAACAATCCACCCAATAGTATGACGTTGTGCCCACGCTGTTGATAGACATTGTGTTCACACCAATACTATTAGATTTTAAGATAAAAACAGCATGTTTGTTCAGTTATATTCGTTTGGTTATCGTTACGCCTCTTTGACCTTGACCCCATCACCTGAGCTCAGCCAGCAAGATAAACGTTTTTGCTTGTTTTCAGTTGAATTTTTTTTATCTTTGTTTTGTCTGAAAAATTGACTTACACCCTAAGGCTTGTATAACACGCGCGGGTCTATAAAACGTTTAATCCAGAAAACGAAAGCGTACTTGGCGGTTCTTCTAATATTCAAAATTGAAAATTATTTCATACATTTAAGTTTGGGGTTATTTTTTAGTTAGTTATCTAGTGCTAATTTCGGATTTTCGTCGGTCGACTCCTAGGTTTTGACAACTTAGTTAAGTACGATGTAGCATCACTGAAAAGTCTTAGGAGAACGAAATAGCTGGATGATGTAACATGGTTTATTCTTAAGTTCTGAATTCTAAATTTGCATCAAAAGGTCTCATACATTTGTATTCCGTGCGTACAGTAATTTCAACATGAATTGAGTTTTAAATACAAAATCTTCTAAATAATGAATAAACCTGTTTCAAAAACGAGCGAGGAAAACACGACATAGAGAAATATTGATTTAAAGAGTGTGTATAAACCCTAAACATTCACACGATTTGGTACCATACGAATATAACAGGGAACAATTTATTTAAAACTTCAAAAGCTTCAAATTTTGTTAATCGATAATTACCACTGATCACAAGGATTTAGGTATGACATTAGGTATAACATATGTTTTAGATATAAGCTCAGTCCGGATGACCACTCCATTTATTACTTTCTCCCTCCGTTACAGATCACGTGATCTATAACTGTGTAAGCCATGACCGGGATTCCGTGTCTGTAACGGTCAACAAGCGTTAACAACAGGCAACGTACCATTAAACAATAAGGATGTAATAACCGTTATCTGTTATTAGCTTTTATGGATTCATCATGAATAAATTACGAAAGTGTCTCACAAAAATAAATCGAGGATAAAATAATTATCACTAATTACCCTTCAAAATGCTCATTATAGTTTACATTGACGCCCATATATAGGATAATACTTAGTCACCAGCCCAGTTTTGTATATCAGGGCATACATATATGGCGTGCGCTATACCTGTTCTTCGCAGTTGATACTTCTCGAAAGCATTGCCTTCATGGTTTAGCGAAGAATCATACTTTTGCAAAGAATTTCCGCGAATTATGACTATGAGTTACAATTAAGGTCAGGTTGATGTTTAAAAGGACATCATTTTTAATACTTTACCGCATTATCTGAAATTTTGACCAGTCGAAAAAAAGTAGTTGAAAATGAGTAACACAGCATTCTGATGAATTATGTGATTTTCTTAATGTTATTTGATTTTAAATGTTTATATATAATTTTAGCAACAACTGGTTGAATTGTACTTCTCGGTGATAGAATATACAAATTACAGAACCTGAATCACCGATCTCTTTTCAGCTATAAACAATGTGATCATCTAAAAGGCACACTCCAGATTTATGCACAATAGATCTTTTGTAGCAGGAATATGCACAGAGGATATAAGCTTCCCCGAAATCTTGCAAAACTCTAACAGGGTTTTCTACATATGTTGATTAGCACTCTCCCTGGTCGAACAACAGACTGGTTGATGGGGTCCTACACCAATTGCCACAAGCAGCGAACACACGCGATATTGAGCTGTTACGGGACTTTAGAAAGGGCGTTTTCATTGCAGATATTCGGTGTGTGAAATAAAGGATCACAAGAAATACTAAACACAGAACCAGTACGATTTCTGGTTTCACTTTTAAAGTGGTCATGTTTGAGAAAAGAAACATGCTTTTAAATTCTTCTTTTCCGCTATAAACATATGTCATGAACAAACTGCGCCTCCATGTATCAAAATACTTTAAATGGCTCCCCACGAATCTCTACCAGAGTTGTCGTTCTTCACAATCACAATGTAGAATATATATACCTCCATGTACTTTGGGAAGATTTGGCTACTAACATTTAATGTTTCCTTAAACTGAAACCACTCCGCTAATTGCTAGTTGATATTTGATGCACAGACTGGCAAACATAGTTGAAGCAAATGCATCTCATGCATATGCAATGCATATAATACCTTTGCTGTTCCAGTACACATCTGGATTAATGCGAGAATCATTTTGAAGTTATGATCGTGCTGGCATCAGTACAGAATATGCGCGATATCGTGTTAAACTAGACATGCCTTCTGTGATTCACATGTACCTTACAGCTCCGACATAATGAATCTCCCCCATTGGCTTTTATCAGTACACCATATCACCGCAAGTTTCAGAAGCGGGAGGCCTCCCTCGAAACATCTGTTTCGTCTTGTCTTCAACTATTATGGTAACATATTGTAATATAAATACTTATACAAACAGACCGCCATACTTGAGACAAGTGTGTCTTATTTACACTCCTAGTAATTACCAGGGATAATAAACGAGGTTCCAAATAGGCCTCATACGAGCACCAGAATAGCATGTGTTTTATTATTTAGCAGGTTCTTGGCAGACGTTTTTTTTTCGCGGATTGACAGAAAATTCGTTTAATTGACATTTGCAATAAGATAAAAATGACATAGCCAGAAAAGAACCAATTTATGACGTAAAATTTTAATTTTAAAAAGTGAAAATTTGACGTAGAAAGGGTGAACGTAGGCTTGTTTTCTTTCATATGAATTATCAAACAGCTTGTTTCAACGGAAGATGCTCATTTGGATCTAGACTTTGTCTTTGATGTTCGTTGGTGTCTGTCTTATGGAATATATGGTATATTCATATGCCGATTCATGCGCATACCTATACAGTGATTTGAAGATGTTTTCGGCAAGACAGCGAGAAATAAAAAGCCATTATATACAAGATATTTGCAATTTCAAAAGCAGTTCATTTTTGCTTAATACAGTATGACTGGATCCATCCAAATGCTAGCCAACAGGATCCATGAATTATGTCAGATTTACGAAATGTTACGCGTGATTTCTCAGCTGAGCAGTGTTTAAGGCGAATGATGGTCCGAGCTGTCAGTAACACATATTTTGTTTATTGTTTATATTTAAACCAAAATAGAATTTCTGGGATGATATTCTTTACTTGAACAACCCACGAAAGTTTCCAATGCTAAAATTGTTCCAACCTCACTAACATTGTTAAATAAATTCGTGTTTGTATAATGATATAGCTATATGATAAAGTTAATCAATAGAGCTTTCAGACATTTCACCAATTAGAGTTTTTTTTCAGAACTTGGAGAAACTGATTTTAGAATCAGACTTAATAACTTCCGTTTGGCAAAGATTGTGTTGATCCCAAACCAGATAATGACAACATATGGCGACGTAGTCATGCAGGGAGGAACGATCGTGCACGCTTTTACCCTGTAGTGGCAGATAAATCGTTTGATTGTATGAAAACATGAACGCTGAATTTGATATATGTCCTTGTAATGAGTAGTCATTTCCTCGTCTCTTATCATGAGCATCCGGCCTTTTACATTCTGTCACAACGTATTACTTCATTTACAATATTTCGTTCACTACTTTATTTCAAAAATGACAATATCCCGTCTATATGTTTAAATCTGTATTTACAATCTATCGATCTAAGGTGTATTTCTGTAATAAAAATACCTCGCCCATCAATATTTCTACACTCACTCTCTCTCTGTCTGTCTGTTTGTCTCTGTCTGTCTCTGTCTGTCTCTCTGTCTCTCTCTCTGTGTCTCTGTCTCTCTGTTTTAACAGAAGGCAGACAGAAGACTTCCGTATAAGATATATTAGATATCTGCATAAAAATATTACTGATAGCATCGCCATGTCTTAATGAGAAATGGTGTTTTGCCTTCCTTGTTTAAGAGATAGTGGGGGATGCGGTTTCAAGACTCGTTAACATATGACGGCTGTTCTGAGAATGCAAACCCCATTAATACAAATTAGCTGTAAACCAGGTGCATCCAAAGCACTTGTATATGTAAATACCATCAAACATGAAACGTACTTTTTTCTCTCTCGCCATTTTCTCTTCTGCGTCGAAACATCCCTTAACATTTCTATGACCGTACTAAAAAGGGCGACTGTTTTATTGGAAGCTGGTACGTTATTTCGAGATGGAGAATATAGCTTACAAGACAAAATACTGGTAAGCCTGGAATACCTACAAAATTTAAAATAACGTATAATGTAAAATACTCTCTCATTTTAACAAACTTGTAATGCATTGTTCGACATGAGATCCCAGAGTGGTGCCCGATTGTATTATCTTTATATGGCAGTTATTGCTTAGAACGCTTCCTTTCTTTCTGATCAATCCAAAAATCAAATAGGGACCATGGAAACCCACAAATGGAATGTATGAAAGGGCAATTCAGTGCCGCTCACAACAGTATTTTTGATAGGTCAAATCCAAGATGACCGGCTGTCGGTCTTTTAATTTGCATCGCCATGAGAAAATTTACACAACTACTGACCAACTGACACCTACATATGAAATTTGAGACGGATAAATCCAACAAACCTGGAAATATAATGTGAACAAATGAAAATTAAAGATGGTCACGTGTTGGTCTTTTTTTTTTTTTTTCTCAAATCAGTATCATTCTTGACAATGCATAACCCGTAGGAAACCTTCATATAAATCTGAGAATCATTTACCTGAACTCTTGAGAATTAGCGACTGCAATCTATAACAGTTAAAATCAAAGAGGCCGATGAGTCCTGAAGATTACGTCTTGTTCTAACAAAATATGATAGAGAATGACGGGAACCTACATATAAACATTGAGAATGATCCATTCAATACCTCTCTGGAAACAGTGATGATAAACCATAACAGAAAATCAAAATACTCACCCGTTTCATTGCATTTTCTTATCAGTTCAAAACATATACAGGACCAGGAGGTAGACAGGTCCAGGAGGTAAAATGACCAGGTGGTCGACAGGACCAGGAAGTAGGCAAGAGCAAGAGGTAGACAGGACCAGAATGTAGACAAGACCAGGATGTAGACAGGGCCAGGAGGTAGACAGGACCAGGAGGTAGACAGGACCAGGAGGTAGACAGAATCAGCAGTTAGACAGGTTCAGGAGGCAGAGAGGACAAGGAAGTAGACAAAACCAGGAGGCTGAAAGGACCAGGATGTAGACAGGACAAGGAGGTAGTCAAGACCAGGAGGTAGACAGAACCAGACGGTAGACAAGGCCAGGATGTGGACAGGACCAGGATGTAGACAGGACCAGGAGGTAGACAGAACCAGCAGTTAGACAGGTTCAGGAGGCAGAAAGGACCAGGAATTAGACAAGACTTGGAGGCTGAAAGGACCAGGAGGTAAACAGGACCAGACGGTAGACAAGGCCAGGATGTGGACAGGACCAGGAGGTAGACAGAACCAGCAGTTAGACAGGTTCAGGAGGCAGAAAGGACCAGGAGGTCGACAGGACCAAGAGTCTGTAAGGGCCAGGAGGTAGACAGGACCAGAAGGTAGACAGGACCAGGAGTTAGACAAGATCAGGAGGTACAAATGTCCAGGAGGTAGACAGGATCAGGAGGTAGACAGGACCAGGATGTATAAATGTCCAGGAGGTAGACAGAATTAGGAGGGAAAAAGGACCAGGAAGCAGACAGGACCAGGATGTAGACAAGACCAGGAGGTAGACAGGAC
This sequence comes from Ylistrum balloti, assembly GCF_031769215.1. Lineage (NCBI taxonomy): Eukaryota > Metazoa > Mollusca > Bivalvia > Pectinida > Pectinidae > Ylistrum > Ylistrum balloti. Next base: position 31,849 of record NW_026782698.1, on the reverse strand, counting down.
CAGGAGGTAGAAATGACCAGCAGGTAGACAGGAGGTAGACAGGACCAGGAGGTAAAAATGACCGGGAGGTGGACAGAATCAGGAGGTAGACAAGACCAGGAGGTAGACAGGTAGACAGGACCAGAAGGTAGACAAGATCAGGAGGTAGAAAGGACCAGGAGGTAGACAGGTAGACAGGACCAGGAAGTAGACAAGACCAGGAGGTAGACAAGGTCAGGAGGTAGAAATGACTAGGAGGTAGACAGGACCAGGAGGTAGACAGGTAGACAGGACCAGGAGGTATGCAAGACCAGGAGGTAGAAAGGACCAGGAGGTAGACAAGACCAGGAAGTAGAAATGACCAGCAGGTAGACAGGACCAGGAGGTAGGCAAGACCAGGAGGTAGACAGGACCAGGAGGTAGACAAGACCAGGAGGTAGACAGGATCAGGAGGTAGACAGGACCAGGAGGTAGACAAGACCAGGAGGTAGACAGGACCAGGAGGTAGACAGGATCAGGAGGTTGACAGGACCAGGAGGTTGACAGGACCAGGAGTTAGACAGGACCAGGAGGTAGAAATGACCAGGAGGTAGACAGGATCAGGAGGTAGGCAAGACCAGGAGGTAGACAGGACCAGGAGGTAGACAAGACCAGGAGGTAGACAGGATCAGGAGGTAGACAGGACCAGGAGGTAGACAAGACCAGGAGGTAGACAGGACCAGGAGGTAGACAGGATCAGGAGGTAGACAGGACCAGGAGGTTGACAGGACCAGGAGTTAGACAGGACCAGGAGGTAGAAATGACCAGGAGGTAGACAGGATCAGGAGGTAGACAGGACCAGGAGGTAAAAATGACCGGGAGGTGGACAGAATCAGGAGGCAGAAATGACCCAGGAGGTAGACATGACCAGGAGGTAGACAGGACCAGGAGTTAGACAAGACCAGGAGGTAGACAGGTAGACAGGACCAGCAGGTAGACAAGATCAGGAGGTAGAAAGGACCAGGAGGTAGACAGGTAGACAGGACCAGGAAGTAGACAAGACCAGGAGGTAGACAAGTTCAGGAAGTAGAAATAACTAGGAGGTAGACAGGACCAGGAGGTAGACAGGTAGACAGGACCAGGAGGTATGCAAGACCAGGAGGTAGACAGGTAGACAGGACCAGCAGGAAGACAGGATCAGGAGGCAGAAAGGACCAGGAGGTAGACAAGACCAGGAGGTAGAAATGACCAGCAGGTAGACAGGGCCAGGAGGTAGGCAAGACCAGGAGGTAGACAGGACTAGGAGGTAGACAGGACAAGGAGGTATCAATGACCAGGAGGTAGACAGGATTAGGAGGGAGAAAGGATCAGAAGGCAGACAGGACCAGGAGGCAGACAGGACCTGGATGTAGACAAGACCAGGAGGTAGACAAGACCAGGAGGTAGACAGGACCAGGAGGCAGCAATGACCAGCAGGTAGACAAGACCAGGAGGTAGACAGGACCAGGAGGCAGCAATGACCAGGAGGTAGACAGGACCAGCAGGTAGACAAGACCAGGATGTAGACAGGTAGAAAGGACCAGCAGGTAGACAGGACCAGGAGGCAGACAGGACCAGGAGGTAGAAATGACCAGGAGGTAGAATGGACCAGGAGGCAAATAGGACCAAGAGGTAGACAAGACCAGGAGGCAGACAGGACTAGGAGGTAGACAAGACCAGGAGGTAGACAGGATCAGGAGGCAGAAATGACCAGCAGGTAGACAGGACCAGGAGGCAGAAAGGACCAGGAGGTAGACAGGACCAGGAGGTAGAAATGACCAGCAGGTAGACAGGACCTGGAGGTAGACAGGACCAGGAGGTAGGCAAGACCAGGAGGTAGACAGGTAGACAGGACCAGGAGGTAGACAGGATCAGGAGGTAGAAATGACCAGCAGGTAGACAAGACCAGAAGGTAGACAGGACCAGGAGGCAGACAGGACCAGGAGGTAGACAGGATCAGGAGGCAGAAATGACCAGCAGGTAGACAGGACCAGGAGGCAGAATGGACCAGGAGGTAGACAGGACCAGGAGGTAGAAATGACCAGGAGGTAGGCAAGACCAGGAGGTAGACAGGTAGACAGGACCAGGAGGTAGACAGGATCAGGAGGTAGAAATGACTAGGAGGTAGACAGGACCACGAGGTATGCAAGACCAGGTGGTAAACAGGTAGACAGGACCAGGAGGTAGACAAGACCAGGAGGTAGACAGGATTAGGTGGTAGAAATGACTAGGAGGTAGACAGGACCAGGAGGTAGACAGGACCAGCAGGAAGACAGGATCAGGAGGCAGAAAGGACCAGGAGGTAGACAAGACCATGAGGTAGACAGGACCATGAGGTAGACAAGACCAGCAGGTAGACAGGACCAGGAGGTAGACAGGACCAGCAGGTAGACAGGATCAGGAGGTAGACAGGACCAGGAGGTGAATATGTTTATGTGAAATAATGACTCATCCATTACTTCGATAAAAACCCTCAAAATCTAAAATGCTTGCATGTCGCCATCTTTGTTTTACATATTACATGTAGTTCCATAATAATAATGCATAGCTATGGATGAAGGGGAATCATTATATTGAATTGAGGAAGACCCAACAGGAGCTTATAAAGGAATAGCTTTTGACGGACGGGTGGAACAACCACGGATGATAGACGGACGAAGTATGATTTAATTCATATCTATGACCCGTTCACATGTACAACTGAAATGTCTTTCACATTTATGAGTCATGTATAATGTACCAGCATATCTATATATTACACTTTCTTATCTGAAAATACTTAATTAAAATGTGAACTTAAAAACAAGTGCAAATCTTTATTTACATGGAATGTGTTTTACCCAGCCTTATCATGGAAGCTAATCCCCTACTTCTGACAATATTTTGTTCATATAGCGCAGTCATATCAGTCCACAGATACAATGTTCCATTGCATGTATAATGGAGATAGATTTCGCCTCACAGTATGTATTAAGATACATAGAACATTCCTGTGACGTCATCAATTGGGAATGCCAAAAAAAAAAGTTAAGATAATTAGGTCTGTTAAACTATAGATTTTAAAGTTTTTTCCCCTTTTTAATACCCTTTTTGTGAAGGCTTAGATTTAAAAACGCACATTGACTGATTTGCTAATAATTTCGTAACGCTACATTTAAGAAATCGTTATCAATGCGTCATGCAGTGCAGGCTTTTCCAACTATTTTATCTTCGTGTACAGACAATAAAATACACGTTACAGCTAAAACTGTGTTTAAAAATAAAAAGTAACAGTCAGTTCGGGTTTGTATCTTTTTTCGTTTTTAGTAACGACCTTAGATAATATTTCCATTGAAATGTTGACCGGTTATCGAAGACCGGGCGAATAACGTCGTTATTCACAGATCAATAATCAATAAAATCAATATTCACTAGAACGTTTAGCAGCAAACACAATATCTTATAATCGTATGAATTCAAAGACTTGAACGTGGAAAATGAAGTTCAAAAGAAGAAGAAGATATACGCTTGCTTTCGAGGTGTTAATTTTATTCCGATCTGATGCCTTATATTTCAAAATCTCGAACTGGAGATATGAATAGAATAATGGCATGGTAACAACCGTACTAGACTGACACAAAACACACATGATCATTTTCTCGCAATGTTCATTTTAATATAAACATAATATTTTGGCAGATAAACATGTGTCAGGTAACACACGTGTGTCGACGTAGATAGTACCCGAAGGTCACAAGTTTCGTGATATGACGCAGAATTCAATAAACAGACTGCTTTTTAAGTTTGAAGATTACAACCAGTATTTACAAATCGCTGCATAGATAAGCAAGCATCTCGGCTGCCAGGTTGATATTGACGCATTTGATTTTAGATGAACAATTTCATCATTCAGTGAAAATTGGATAAAATATTTATGTGAGTTGAGATACGATAAAAAAAATGTTCGGGGTTAACTTCCATGACTACTGCGCATGTCATCAGGGATCACAATATCACGCCCACACGGTTTGGCTGAAACCTAGAATAGACTTAGAGTTTTGATTGAAAGTTATGTAAAGATCGTTATTTTTGAGGTGTCTGGGTTTTTTTTTATTCTTAACTGCGATATTAATCTGTGAAAACCCTCGACCTTTTTATGATTTGCGTACAACAGATTTTTTCGCTCCAAGATTTTGGTAAATGGTTGATGTAATTTTCCTAGTACAGCGTTGACGTGCGATGGTAACGTACCAAAACGTCAAAGTATTTGATAATTAACCTATGTTGACATGCACTGGTAATGTACTTACCACAACGCTGTTTTTTTTTCTTTTTAATTTACGTACAGACTTATTTTGATAATTTACCTACCACGATGTTCAGTTAAGTATATAATTTGGATAGCCACGACTTTGACCTAGGTTTTTGATTTACTTACCACAGCATTGAGGTAGCTGGGGATATCTCCCTTGTCGGGAATGAAGGCTCCAATGTTTGAATAACAGAAGTATGGAAGCCAACATAACAGGAAACACAGGAGAACGATGAAAAGTGTCTTGGCGACTGCCCTCGCTTCACTGCGCTGTTGGTGACCTTCACTAGTAATTGCGTGCTGTCTTTGAAACTCTCCTGACTTCCGGATGGCAATATATATTTTGATATAGGCCACTATCATAACAATAATTGGTAAAAAGAGATTAATGAGCTGGTTTACAGCATGAAGCATATATGAATTAACAGGATAAGTCGGCCCACACTGCATTGTCTTAGGCTTATACACCGCTCTGTTAAAGAGGTTGGTAAGTATGGCCAATAAGAGGCCCCATGCCCAAGCTAAAACGATCATCAGGTTCCCTACCCATCTTCTCGGATGTCTAAAGACCTGTTTTACACAAAGCCATTTGTACACTGCTATCCACATGAGTGTATGAATAGATGTCACTAAAAGAGTAGTATTGATGATTAGGTTCAGCGTGCACATAAATCGAGGAAGGTTCCAGCATTCTTTTAGCAGGTTGTAGAAAGCTAGAGGGGCCATGAGAGCGCCAATCATTAGGTCAGCTATAGCGAGGCTTAGTAGAAACATGTATGTCATTTCCCGCATGGTGCGATTCTTTACAATAACCAGTATTACCATAGAGTTACCAAATACTGCACCGATAATTGTAATAAACAGCATTGTTCCCAAGAATATAGTTGTCCCGGTACCAAAATAGTCCGAGGTATCAGTTAGATTTTCACAACTTCTATGGCTGTTAAAGAATAAATTGTTTTGTAAAATCTGATTTTCTTGAGTCGATTCAATCATAGTTTTATTCCCCGCCATTGCGTATTTCTGTTTCAATGTGTAACAATCAGGTAAAACGGTAAAACTCGCTCTATTTCAATTCCGTCTGTATATTATTCGCAGAAGATGAAGCTCTTTTCCATACATTGTTACTGTATCAGTCTGCTTATTCGATCTGTATCATCACTTTGGTAAAGGCTGTCTCATTTGGTATAGTTCGGCTGTTTCCATACATTACTCCGCCTCCTAAAACGAGAGAAAAACTATAAATAGCACTTGTACGTCATTTCGACATGTAAAAACTACATGTTTGCCTTGACATAATGACACGAATAACGGTACGTAAACTATATAACAATACATATATCCTAATCACTGGTGTATCTTTTATACAATATTATAACTTAATACTAAATCCGTAATAAAAATGCTATTCAAGTGCTTTTTGTTATAACGTATCTTACACTATATACGTATTAAAAGAAGCTATTCACCTGTGTCTTTTGTACATGTTCTTGTGGTTACAAGTAGTAGATACTACTGGCGGACGTTTCCCAGATTTGCATTTTACGTTGTAACTTTTGGAATGATGTACGCATTCACTTTATTTTTAGATGATCCAATATGGAGATAAATGTCGTTGAATCAATTAATTACACACAGTACAATTTCTCATGTCTGCGCTGTCGTGGCTGTTTCTTCAAGCAATAACTTTACCATAATTACTTTGGATGATATGCGACGGACCTTCCGTATATATTCAGTGAGGTAGCCATCAAAGCTGACCGCGCCACAAAAACACACTGACGGGGACATAAACCTATTGTAGCATTACTGACGAGTCCTAAAATGGCGGCACAGTTGTGTTTCTAAGCTAGATATATAAAAGGCGACACTGCATGAAAAAGTATATTTTGTACAGTTCATTAAATTGTAAACTGAAACATTGATATATGGAAGTTGGAATTATATACTATGAGCAATTGATCTTAACGCAAAATTTTTAGTGTGAAATGTTGACGACGTCGTTGCTGCAGCTTACATTCGCTTCTGATAAAAGTATCAGCATCAGCTACATCATAGCTTTTCACATAGTGATTAATCGGTGTCTTTATTGATAAGTAAGTTGCGAGTTCTTTCAAGAACAACAAGAAAACACCAAAATGTGAACAAAGCTATAATCCAAACCCAATTTTGATGAAAATAGAAATTAAATAATAATAGTAATAAGGGCAAAATATGGACAAAATAAAGATTTACACAGAGAGTCATGAAAAGGTACAGGGAGAATATAGCCAGGCGTTCCGGAAGAGTAGGCGTCTTTTGCTTCGTTGAAGACACACTTCATGTAAACCTTGGTTAATTCCAAGTAATGTCACGTTCATATATGAGAACAAACGAGCGTCAAACATGTTAAGCTTCATATCGCACAAAGAAATGGAATATTTCTCGATTAGATCACTATGGTGACCGTAATCTTTTTCATGAACCTGCATCTTTTTAATTAATGTTTTAAGAGTTAGTTTGTCAGTTGACATCTTGCACGAAAATAATGATACTGGGAACAGGCCCTTCAGTATTAAATTAGATGAACCATGCAGTTGCTGCTTCTACCCAGAAATGGAATATTTACAATAGAAAAATTAAAATCATCATGCTTATCATACAGCTTGGTGGAAAGCTGTCCATGTAGGTTTCGTTGTAGGACAAGATCGTTATCAGAGGTTGAAGAATAATCTGTCATGTTATCAGGTGCTGAAACGATATCACCAGGAAAAAGGACAAAAGAAAAAAAAAACAAACAAAATAAAACATTGCAAAAATATAGGTGAAGTTAAATATAGGAGTAAAGCAAGTTTGTTATTGACTATGTTAACAGGTCTCATAAGGAGATAGAATGTTACAAACGCTATCTTCAGATTCCTCAACAAAAACACGAATAGGTTACATGCTTGATAATGCGTTTATCATGTGCAATACAAAGTAACATACAGCGATGTGATAGGAAACTTAGGAAAGGAGGTCGGACTGATCTGGCACACGCCGACTAAGTGCTTCACAGCACGCCAACGTCTTCCATAGATACATAAAGCGTCTTACCTCTACGTTGGAGGTATCAACATGTATAATTATTAAAACAAATTTGAGATGGTTTCTAATCTTCGCTAAATGACTGGTTTTAAACCAGTATTTTCATTATTTAAATCAAAATGCAACAATGAGGCTAAAAAAAGATGCCTAATCTTGCAGACTTTTGATATGCTTCATTGACAAGGAACGTGTTTACTTGAACGAGTTAAAATGCATTTGCTTAAAAAGTCGATGCCGCTATGATCACATGACGTCCTTCTCTATCACCTCTGATTGGTCACTCAATGGACACTTCAAAACCAAAATGACGCAGAGCGTATTAAAACCTTATCCAGAAAGCCGTAAGACAATCCAAGGTCACAAGACATTGACAACAGGGTCACTAAGACATGGAATCCCTGTTGACATAGAAACACACTGTACCTATATTATTGAGACACCTCACATTGATATAGACACAAAATATCGAATATATGTTAGTGATGACCTCGAAAATGGCACGAAAAGTCCTTGATTCAGCAAATGCATCGATATTCAGTTGAACTATTTTTCACCGAACACTGCAGTTTTGATATAATATCGTATATATGCCAAAAGCTAGTAGAATCACCAGAGTATGAGGGTCTTATTGATTGGCTGACAAAACAATGTACAAATATCTAATTAAGTATTTCAATAGATACCTCACTGAACAACATCCGGGAGACACGCCACATGCCATCTACAGCAATTATGGTAAAGAATCATAACCAAGGCCACAGTTACGTCATCACATATCGGTCGATTCTCAGTTTACTGAGAAACACAAACCGTCACAGATAATTATCGTCATACAATCTACCTCGCAGATATCAACAGAAGTAAAAGTAAAACCGGTTCCATCAAATTAACTACACTTAAAGACGGGTCAAGAGGTTTCTTTGCGCGTGACGGAATCCTTAAACAAAACCTCGATCTGATCGTAGACTGTGGCAGTGAGCCTCGGTCTGAGTATGAACATTCAGATGTTTACTTTTTCATGCTGGAAATTTACCTCACTTAGCTACTTAGCCTAACAGGTGAAAGTTATTTCGAATACATGTTGCCGGAACGCCGGGTACTTACGAGAAACTCGTGATAAGTATAATTCTTATATTTTTTGCCATTTTGGCATCCTTCTTTCGAAGCACTGGTGGTGGTGATAGGGAGTGGGGAGAACTCCACTGATACAGGGAAGATAACCAGCGACATTTTATATCTCTCAGGCAGTGAAATATTGCCGAAAGTCAGTGGGAATCCATCTTTAAAACAAACCTTGTTTCTTTTCTAGACTGGTTATCAGTGTATCCGTGTCTACATTCGGTAACACCGGCATCTACTTTAGTGAGAAGGACAAATGTCAGAAGTTCTCCTGGTAAATGAAACATTGAAACACCCCATGGTCTTTACACTTTATCAATATGAATATAATCATCCTCAATTTCATTGATATTAGTCAGAAACCGGGTGTTTGGATAATGGCAGCTTTTATGAGACATTGAGAATACGAGTTACAACGGAGACTAATCGTTATCGATCCAATCATGTTTACTCTCTAGAACACTTAAGAATGTCTTGTTGTCAAAAAACAAGTGTAACTATTGAGTCATTTGTAATAAATCTACATTCGGGAACGTCTTTAAAGTGAAGATAATTGATTATGCTGATCAGGTATCTAAGCATCGTTAGCTACCGGGCAAACTAGCCTCCAGTTTTAGACATCAGCTTGTCGGTAGTTATTGCCATACATTTGTTGTTTATCTAGGATATTTACTCATTACCGCAGTATTTGAACCAATTTCTCATCTTCCTTTTTTGTTTATTTGTTTTTTTAATATTCATGCACTAAAACAATATGATGGACTAATTCCCATCAGTTAGCGTTACAGATGTATACTGTCGGAATCGTCAGAGCATGCATACACTCATGCTCGCATGTTACTCTAGCGATGACATTTACAAGACACCAATAAAAACTTACCCAATAAAACGCTCAAGGGATAGGGATACATGTACTAAAGCTAGAACTACCACCAACATTGTACAAAAATATACTATTGAATACATTTTTTTCAATATAGATAAAAAGTGAGATACAGTAGTGCCAAATGATGGATAGAACTGCATCATACAGCGGTTTCTTCCTTCTAGGACTCGTCAGTGATGCTACATCATAGAGCTGTTTAGTTCTTCTAGGACTCGTCAGTGATGCTGCATCATACAACTGTTTCGTACTTCTAGGACATGTCAGTGATGCTACATCATACAGCTGTCTCGTCATTCTAGGACTCGTCAGTGATGCTACATCATACAACTGTTTCGTACTTCTAGGACATGTCAGTGATGTTGCATCATACAGCTGTTTCGTCCTTCTAGGACTTGTCAGTGATGCTACATCATACAGCTGTTTTGTCATTCTAGGACTCGTCAGTAATGCTACATCATACAGCTGTTTCGTCCTTCTAGGACTCGTCAGTAATGTTACATCATACAGCTGTTTAGTTCTTCTAGGTAACGTCAGTGATGCTAAGGGCCTAAGTCTTGAAACCTACGAGACATTTCAGGAAATTCAAAATTGACCAAAAGCAATGGAAACATATATGTGTGGAAGAGCACTAGACCCGTAATTCCATCAATTTTGCAATTATCATATATCTGACAATTTTATAACAAAGTCAGATACATGAGTATATTCTGAACTGCTGAACTGTGCCATTACTTGAACAAATAAAAACATGACATGCAGGTTACGACAAACCTCGAGGACTAAACGTTTACCAGTAATGTCTACCACCATCTCGAAGAGTGGAAAAAACTGAATAGTTCCTTTCAATATAATTTAAAATTAGATCAACAAGGCTATTGATCATTGAATATATTCATTGACTGAATGTGATGTTTTGGAGTTTGTAAGACAAAGAATCGAAATAAAAAAAACACACACACACAGTGGCTATTAAGCAAATAGTTCCAAATAGTGCCAAAAATATAAAGACGAAAGCATGTCGCGACAATTTGACAGCTAACCTTCGTCCATTCGACTATTAATCAGCTGTCGTCAAGACTCGGTCATTGGGGCTTTATGTTTGATACAGGAAATAGACGTTTTCAAAAGCAAATACATTATACGTTTTGTTAAAGATCTGCTCGATGAAGAGAGCTAGACGTTTGCAACTGTTAATCCAAGAAAGCGGTACATTCGTTCAATATAAACCTTTTCAAAACAGACTCAACAATTTCTAGACGAATCGCCAGGTGTATAAACACATCTAATTCTATTTAATGTCACTGCACTTTTCAATGCAAATTTAGAACCATTTAGAACTGAATCGCGCAGCTGATTCGACCTTCAATGATATTTCAATGTTGATAAGAGCCTATATTTTTATGCCGCGATGAAGATGCAAAGCATCCCTTCGGTCATGCTCTGGATTTATACTAACCGATTCAAAATTCATAGAGCGAAAAGGAACAGCAATTTTCGCAATCAGGAAAATGTGGATCCGGAAAATAGATTTGATCAATGAAAATAAAGACAAATATACATCCTGACATGTAATGTTGATAAAATTGATTATTTTTTTTTTATACCCGTATCTTCTTGGTATAGGGGAAAACTCGTTTTATCCTGTCATTGATTTATCAGATCTCACGTTGTCGATAAAATATGAGGAAATCGTATGATTGAGTCTGAACAAAATACAGGGTAACAACACAGAGTAGATGGTATTCACCCTATTAAGTGAGATATTAAGGTTTCCATCTTCAAATCAAATACCTGGCGGACAGCAATGATAAATCACAAAGTCTTTTTCACAAAATCGATATTTCCACTCAAGGTTTTTGTGTTTGTATGTTGATAGTTTTATACTAGAATGACGAAAACCATATCCTTCTATAATCCATTGTGAATCAATATTTATCAACAACACTTAGCCATACATCGGAACAGTTACACATACTGAACTCAATTCATCATATTGAAGACATCCATTTAAAACAAATACAATGGACATGTCAATCAAAGGTTCACAATGCGTTTCCAAGGTAACATTCTAAACGCATACTTATTCCTCGGAATCTTTTACTGCAACCATGGAAAACGCTTAAGTAATTACATCAGATGTTTAACTACCTGCTTAAGTCAATAAAATGCTTTAAATTTCATAGTTTTCTTGATAACATGTGAGATCTGCTACCAATACCGCATTTCAATTATCAATGATGTCATTGATCAAACAATTTACATATTAAATATTATGAGATATAAAAACAAGGCTGTCCCTGTTCTTATAAAATTTCTCTCTCTCTCTCTCTCTCTCTCTCTCTCTCTCTCTCTCTCTCTCTCTCTCTCTCTCTCTCTCTCTCTCTCTCTCTCTCTCTCTCTCTCTCTCTCTCTCTCTCTCTCTCTCTCTATATATAACAAGTATCTCAGACCTCTTACGTATACAGATTCCAGTAGTCTCTAATTATCTCTCTTACTTACACTAGAATTCATCACAGCAATATCAGTCATTGTAGAAAACATTCTTTCTACATATACATCAGTAAGGATTTAATATTTGATAATTTGATAGTACGCCATTTAAAGTGAGTCAATGATATCAACATCATTCATCTTTGTTATATATACTGTAAGTACTTCTAGATTAACTATCCTTACCTATTAACACCTGAACCGATAAGGTATTCTGTTGTTAAATATGTACATAAATATAGTAAGTCGCCAATTTAACATTGATTTAATAAGATGTACATATTTTGAGAAACACCGAAAAATACATTATAATAAGGAACAAACTCACAGAAACGAGGAACATTTCAAATACACATTTGGAAGAAATATTTATTCACTCACAATAAAAGCGACGATTTTAAGAGATTTTTGTCAAAATGAGCGAGAAATTATTCCTATTCGAGTCAGAATCATGACATGCTTAAAACATTGACAGAGAGTAGCTAACATTGGCACAGAGGTGTTAACGTTGACACAGAGGAGTTAACATTGGCACAGAGTAGCTAACATTGGCACAGAGTAGCTAACATTGACACAGAGGAGTTAACATTGACACAGAGGAGTTAACATTGGCACAGAGTAGCTAACATTGACACAGAGGAGTTAACATTGGCACAGAGGAGTTAACGTTGACACAGAGTAGTTAACATTGACACAGAGGAGTTAACATTGGCACAGAGTAGCTAACATTGACACAGAGGAGTTAACATTGATACAGAGTAGCTACCGTTGACACAGAGTAGCTAACAATGGCACAGAGTAGCTAACATTGACACAGAGTAGCTAACATTGACACAGAGGAGTTAACATTGACACAGAGGAGTTAAAATTGACACAGAGTAGCTAACATTGACACAGAGTAGCTAACGTTGGCACAGAGTAGCTAACATTGGCACAGAGGAGTTAACGTTGGCACAGAGTAGCTAACATTGGCACAGAGTAGCTAACATTGACACAGAGTAGCTAACATTGGCACAGAGGAGTTAACGTTGGCACAGAGTAGCTAACATTGACAGAGTAGCTAACATTGGCACAGAGGAGTTAACGTTGGCACAGAGTAGCTAACATTGACACAGAGGAGTTAACGTTGACACAGAGGAGTTAACATTGGCACAGAGTAGCTAACATTGACACAGAGGAGTTAACGTTGACACAGAGGAGTTAACGTTGGCACAGAGTAGCTAACATTGGCACAGAGGAGTTAACATTGACACAGAGTAGCTAACATTGGCTAAGACGAACTAATATTGGCTAAGAGGAGCTAAAATTGACCAAGTGGAGCCAACATTGGCTCAGAGGAGCTAATATTGGCCCAGATGAGCTAACATGGCACAAAAGAGTTAACATTAATTAATTACCTTCCGAGCTCTATGAAGACCAAACATCAAAGAATTCACACGAAAGACACCTAAAACCTAACGATTATATAGACACATCGAATAAGATACATGATTTTAAACTGGGCTTGAAAACAAAATTCACAAATACTACTTACGTTAATTATGTACGGCCATACTCCTGTAGACTCTAATCTCTACTTACGGTGTATGATATTTACGCCATGTTTTGTACTGATGGGTCTTATGGTCTAACGTTAATGATTAGATTGAATAATTTGCATATTTCAGATACGTTAACATTGATTAAAACAGAATCCATGTAATTGTTTGTAAAAATTATGATAATTTACCATATCTCACTAAAACACAATTCATGTAATTGTTTGTAAAAATTATGATAATTTACCGTATCTCACTAAAACACAATTCATGTAATTGTTTGTAAACAATATGATAACTTACCGTATCTCACTTAAAACACAATCCATGTAATTGTTTGTAAACAATATGATAACTTACCGTATCTCCCAAAAACCACAATCCATGTAATTGTTTGTTAAGACCAAACATGTAACGACTTATCGTGTCTTACAGGATTAAATGTAACGAGATATGAAGTGATTTCTTCCAGGCTGAAATGATGCCAGCGATGTGTATATATACCAAGGTTAACCCTGGGTAGAAGTTCTGAGAAAGTTGACACGTGTTGCCTTATATTCCTTTTTAAACTTCCTTTATGTCATTGCTGCACTAGTACATAGTTGATTCCGAGAAATTGTTTTTTTTTCTTCAAAACGTTGACCTACATACAAAATTCGACGTAAACACCGATAACAAGGGACTCGCAGACCTGCCCGCGCAGATGATCGTGAACAGAATCTCAGCATTGAACGCATCAGCTAAGGAGAAGCCAAGAAATTATCTTGTTTTCATCCGGACAGTGATGAGGAACGGGGAAAAACACCATCATCTGCTCATGAAAAAAAACGAACGCGCAGCTACCGCTGATAAGACCCTCCCCTTACTTAAGTGATTAGGTAAGTTTTCCCACTTATTCCTGAACAATAAAAAAACGCTATTTCCATAAAGCTTTGTTCAGTATCAACGATAAAAAACTGCAGTGCTATTTAATAAAAGTTGTAATTACGTTCCATCTTTCACATTCCCCAATGATGAAATGTACAGAGAAAATGACTCGAGAAGGATGAAAGTGGCTCCCTACCGAGAGAGGGGTGGAGCAGGTACGGATATTAAATTAGGAAATCTGTAATAAGTTAGGTACGTCTTGTTTATTCTACATGTCTTGTCAAACGATGTTTGTGTATATGTATAATTAAAAGTAGATATTTATTACTCATCCAATAGTTTTTCAAACCTAAAATATGTCCATAATGAAGTTGATGGACAAGAAATTCTGGGGAAATTATATATATGACAGTAATAGATTTTGCGGAAACTGTCTATAACAATAGTAAATTATGAGGAAATTATATGTAAAAGTAATGCATAGTGAGGACACTATATAGTACAGAAATCGATTTGGAGGAAACTGCATAACAATATGGAATAGAGAGGAAACGATATATTACAGTAACAGAATTTAAGGTAAAATATATATAACAATATGAAAAAGTGACGAAACTGTATGTATCAGTAATAGATTAAACGGGAACTATGTAAAACTGTACATAATTGTCAGGAAACTATTTATACCAGTAAATTCAGTTCAGCAGAATTGATATTTTCATATATAATTATGATAATTCCTTAAGAACTCCGGTAGTTTTACTGTATTTCTCAGACGGACCAGGACAGAAATTTACGTCCACTTGCAGGCGACGTTTTCCTGTATTTATATTTAATCAAATATACTTATAACTTATATATTTTGTCATGGTAACGATCTATGTTATCTAAATTTCAGACGGAACACGTGTATATGATGGGTAATTGGTATACGGACGGCGGGGTATCGCCTCAGAATTGATCAGAACTAGATTTGTGAACACTTAAACTGATACCGTACAACACACGAGCGTAGAGTCAAACATACGCAAGACTGTGAGGAATTCGAATGATTCACAAAATGTACCGTTAATATATACCGGTACTAGCATATGTTCTTACATACATTAAGGAACTCGTGATAATGGGTTTTTTTCATATCAGTTAGACAAGAATTGCGATGTTAAGACATTATAATAATTCATGTGATATTAAAACTACGATATTATAGTACTGAACAAAACTTATCAATAACATCACAATACAGTCCTTAGTTTACAACTAAATGTCATCGTCGATACTCCATGGGGGCATATCAGTTTCACTCTCAGCACCCCTGGAACATGTCATGGCAAAATTGAAGTCACAAGCGAAGTAATTTTATTGGTTCAAGGAGAAAAACTGACCAATCACAGGCTGATACAGCTCCTTTCGAAGATTACAGAGGAGCGACATCCAACTTATGAGCCATTACAATATACGTTATGCGACCTCGAGATTCGATTGATGTACATCAAAGGATCAAACTCGTCTTTTCGTCTTGTCCGTAAGGTAATCTCACGCGGAACCTTAAATTTTGCCATGACATGTTCCAGAGGTGCACAGAGTGAAAGTGATTATACTCCCTGATACATCGAGGATGACTACACGTATATAGCACGACGAAATTGGTGTAATTCCATACACAACATGGATACATCGCCACGTGCGGTCACTGTATTGCTTACTGAAGCTAATCGGACATGCTCTACCAACACATGTAATCGTGCATATCACATGCAAGTAACACTAGGGTTAAGTAACGCTTATGTGCACTTAGCTATACATGCATACTGATATTTTTTAAAAGTATGAGATATACAGATTACCTTCTGACAATGTTGTACATATGCAAAAGCAATGTTATTGTAAATTACAAGTGTACTTTAGAGAATCTGACAAAGGCAGAACAAAGAAGCCCATGCAGAGTTTATATTCGTTTCTAAGATTTTATCATAAACTATTAATTATTGTAAGTAGAGATAGTTTTATAATTATTACATATGAAAATACAGAATAAATTTCAAGTTCTAATCAGTCATTGTGAAATCATGTTATTTTTTTTTTTTTTTTTTGTATTTTGTTTTTCTATACGTCTGTGACCATTTTCTTGGAATTTTTCTCTACGTCGGCACAGTACAAGTGACTATTTCGTATTTCTTTCTGTGTCGGTACGATGTATATGACTATAGTCGCTATACAATCATGTATTTCATTCTGTGTCGGTACGATGTATATGACTATAGTCGCTATACAATCATGTATTTCTTTCTGTGTCGGTACGATGTATATGACTATAGTCGCTATACAATCATGTATTTCTTTCTGTGTCGGTACGATGTATATGACTATAGTCGCTATACAATCATGTATTTCATTCTGTGTCGGTACGATGTATATGACTATAGTCGCTATACAATCATGTATTTCTTTCTGTGTCGGTACGATGTATATGACTATGGTCGTTATACAACGATGTAATTCATTCTGCGTTTGCACATTGACTGTAACTATTTTTCTTGGTATATTTTCCAATGTCAACACAGTGTCGCTGACTCTTTCTCTTCGTATTTTTTCTTCATCGGAGAACGTTTGTTTCGTTAAGTTTTACCGACTATGTGATAGCTTGCCGATATGCCATTGTGACATAACAATAAGAGACGGATGTGTTCTCCAACAAAGCTGCTATATGATTTAATGATTTCATGTAACTTTTATAAAACCAAGAACAAGCAGAATTGTCTTTAACCTGTCTTAAAATCGAAATTTCCTTCTATATAAAACTTGATCACGATTAAAAATCACAAACATTAATTTTACTTGGCGATAAGACTATTGATGAGGTTTAGTTTTAAACTTTGGTAGTTCAAGCAAATTAGCCGGAACCTTAATAATATTTGACACATGTTTCCAGACATAAATGATTGTTTTATCAAACCATAAAACGGCGTGTCCCTAACAGCGATATAAAAATTAACAACCATACAGATAAACCACGCACGGGAAGTTATGTTTAGTTCTTACACAGCAGTTGACGGACGTAACCATCTTGAAGCATTCTAATTGTTTACGATATGCGGAATTTTATTTCCGCTTAGAAATAGAAATTACGTTGTTTATTTGGTGATGGGGTCGTAAATGTACTTATGTTCAAACGCTTAAATATTACGATGAATATTGGCAAATATCCAACTACTCACACAGTGAATGCCATTCTGTTGTATCAAAAGACTGCTTTGTTTTTCTCTCAAACGGATGAACACCAAGCAAATAATTGGGTTGTTAGTTCTTGAACTATAACACCGAGCAAGTTTCAGCCATTTATTACGAATATCTTATAAAGCGTGCATGCAGAGCAAAGGAAGCGTTTGGTACAAAAAGGATTGTACAGGTAATACCAGGATGATAAAGACTAAGGAAAGTTGTATGATGTTTCTAATGTAATATAAAAAAATAGCTCGTTATACAGTATAGTATGAATAACACTTGTAGAGAATAATAACATGACTAGTTAAAAAGAACTGGGAAAATGTAGAATTTATTTACACATACGGTAACTAATTACGAGATCGATATTACATGAAATATATAAAGACAAATAAGAGTTCTATTGTAATGAACGACGTCACAAAAAAAATCAAGAAAATATCAACATGTCAACATAATCATAATCCAGACTCAAATTCCATGAAAACCGGACATAATATAAACAAAAGAAATATTTACGCGGAGACTTCTTCTGAACAAGTACAAGGAGAATAAGATCAGGTGTTTCGGAAGAGTATGCGTCTTATGCTTCATCGACGACACCTGCCATGTAAACCTTTGTCAATTCATATAAGTAATGTCACATTCTCAAATGAGAATAAGGTATAAAACAGCGGAATCAACAGACAATCTAATGAGCATCAAACACACCCAGGTTCAGTTCGCGCAAAGAAATTTTAGAATATTTCTCAGTGAGACAAATATGTTGAGCATAACACGTCCCCATAGTTTTGCCAGCTTGCATCTTTTGAACCTCTGTGTTACAAATTTGCCAGTCAGTTGACGATTTATTGTACGAAAATCGTGATAATAGGAACAGGTATGTGAACATCATAGGTTAGGAATGCATGAATATTGCTATACAGAAAGAAAAAAATCACAAAAGGAAATTGACTTCATCGCGTTTGTCGTACATATTAATCATTGTGTTACAAGGTTTCGTTGTCGCTTCTCTACACTTAAAGTGTACTTAGTATTTTTTCGGCTCTACTGTATTGTATTGTTTTGTACAATCTTTGTATTATGTTATTCACGAGTGAATTTTTGTATTAGAAGGTGGTATATACTTTATGTCTCACGTTCAGTTTTGTATGAAAAGATATTCTTCTCTTATGTGTCTTGTACATTCGTTTGATGAGGTAGACACTGGGTTTGACCAAGAAATATAAAGACACTTCTTGTCCAGTAAGTGAAGCACGTGATTGCGTGATATGTGTCTTTGTCGTGTTTGTATTCGCGAAACCAATAATATAGCTGATCGTGCTCATAGGAATGTGAAACTTCCAGTTATTACGTTTGTGTGAGTTGTACACTAGTGGCTGTAAGAGGGTCCTTTAAGTAGGCTCCTTGTTAAATAGGAGGGAGGGAAGGGGTGGCAGACATTTATAAGTAGGTCAGAATAAGATATGTGTAATTAGCTGAACAGGCACTACCAGGACATGTTTAAAGCTTCGTTGTGTTGTTAAAATGTTGGATAACCCTAGATTTGAAGCCTATATAAGACTTTGCAATTCCCATGTAACTTTTTTTTTTTCAAACAATGGGCGTTACTCGCTTCCCTGGGGATTTTCAGTTTCAATGTAGCGGCTGTATCACTATTTTCCACTTTAACATGCATTCCAAACAGACGTATTTAATCTTATCTGTTTTTATGTCCTGCCACCATGAAACTAGGCTACTAGTACGCCGTTTTTTTAGTTGGTTAAACGCTCTCGCATCAGCCTGAATCACATCGGCACCGTGGCCATGAAGAACACACAAACTGTTGTTATTCATTGAAAACGTTTAAACATGGGCGTTATCCGCTGATAAAAACATGGATTATGTCAATTTAAGTTTTAACTTCCAATAAGATTTTCATTCGCTCTTACAGTTTATTCAAGGGCTGCAACTATTTACGAAACATATATCAGATTAGGTGTAGAGAGAGTGTTACTGTTGATGAAACATATATCAGATTAGGTGTGTAGAGAGCATTCCCTATGGTGACGTAAAACCAGTAAAACGAATATTAACAAGAGGTCCAAAGGGCCCATATCGCTCACCTGGACATTTATGTCAATAATGCAAAACTATGAATTTCTTTATGAGGGAAACATTTCCCCTGATGTGCCTCACCCCATGAATACAGCTTCAAATTCCCTAGGGGTGGGGACAGACTATAGTTCACCACTGGTGTATCAATGATGTATCATTGGTGTCGTGACTTTGTCGATACGAAACTCTCGGTCTCTTATCCAGAGGAATTAAACAAATAAGATATATAGAACACTTCACGAAGGAATTCTAAGTACATACTGATTGTTCTGTGAGATTTCCTGTTGTGAATTGTAGTGTCGGACTGATACATTTCCGAAGGACATTATAGGGAGGAACCGATAGAACACTCCCGAAAGAAATCGAAAGAGTCACAGAAAAATTGAAGTCACACTGACAGAACAGTTCAGTTCTAGAGGGAATCTAGGAGCCGGACCGTTACGACACTTCCGGAGGAAATCATAGGGTTTAACTGTCATTAAACTTGTCAACTTGTCATATCTCTATAAGCGAAATAAGGTTTTGAAATAACCAGATGAGAGAAACGTAGTACTTGTAATTAAGATGCGCGTGTTGGAATGCTACAGGTTATAATCTATTGTTGTCTTGCGTGATGTTGATCGGGACACACAGGTATACCATATCACATAGAACAGAAATCACAATTTATGTGAATGAGAGTGGGTGCGTCTTCACGTGTGCTGCAATTACATTTTTGTTCAATATTCGTACTGTTTATTTAAATAAAATATATCGATATTTTATGTTTTTATTCACTATTTATTTATCACTGTTTCACAACGGGTAATTCTTTCATGGACGATGTTTCCGTTCATTGTTCCGTTCATAGAAACACGGTGAAGTCGAACTATCGGATAAGTCGAACATTACATTTAGTCCCGTCGAGTTCGACTTATCTGTGTTTTACTGTACTTACAAAATATTATACAAGTGTGCACCAATCATGCCACGTGTCTATACGCCTCACTTAGAGTATACCCAGGCCCTTAATTTGCTCTGTTCTTCTATCCCGAAATTTCCCCCTATGAAAACTACTATAGATTGATGGCTGTTTGTTTATCTGGTGGGTTTATCGCCACGTGAACAGTCAATTTTGAGGGTCGGTCTCCTTACAGAACAACATAGGAGAGGTCCGACGCATGTTATCCATGGCGATAAGGATAAAGTGACCATTGACACAACCACTATAGCACAGACCAGTCCGTTTATCAGTTTCCTGAGAAAAAGCAAGCAGCCACGGGCAGGAAGCATCGCACCACCCATGTGGATATTCTGGGCAACGCTCTATCTCAGAGTAACGTGGCCTTGTAAACAAACAGAAATGACGGTAAATATCAAGTTATTGATTTTTACTAATTTACGGTATCGACATTTTATCTTTCTTGGTAAAAGGGATTCGATTTATGTCAGGAATACTTCTAAAATTTGGGATTTAAGGATGAAGGAAAGACCATCTTTCACGGAATTTTGACTCCCAGTATCTAATTTTGGTATCATTACAAATTCTCTGGCATGGTATGTGACATATACGTTCATGACTCCTACTGTCCTTGTACAGTATCAGTGTCAGAATGAAAGTCAAACCCTACGAGCAGAAGTACATTCTGAAAAGCAATGATTCGGAAAACGGGTATTTAAGGAAAAACCCACAGTTCATGGAATTTTGACTCGCACTGTCTTTGTCGTTTTTGTGTGTCATAATATATCAAACACTAGGTGCAATAGTACTTCTTTTAAAACCCATAGCTGTATACACACGGACGAGCGAACAGGACATACCGGGAGCATATGTAAACAGGTACAAAATAACACATGTGCCTTAGCACATTAATTCTTCTAAATCAGGCGCGGCTTACGCGTACCTTATGAAAATTAGAATCAGGGTTACACATGTATGACAAATAAAAATTTTGGGATGGGAGTGTTGCTTAGTCAAAATATATACCGAAGGAATATCTACTGTATTTAGAAAAAGATAGGTTAAATACGTTTATGTACTTACCGAAATCATTGAATTTACATCCTTATAGTACTTGATCCTTTTTTCACCTGTGCAGATGTCATAACTGTACCATATACACAGACATACACACACACACACAAACATGTGTGAGTTATGCAGAAGTACGAGACAGGTCTGTGCCCTGTTCGGTTACGAACTACATTCTCTTCAGGGAAACTATCAAACTAATTTTAGATACGTCAGTCAAACGTGTATAGTGACGACTACAACAAGTATCGCGGACAGTAGAGCTCGGCAGGCCGGCAAACGAGTATCACTGCATTATTTAGTAGTGGATTAGTAAGCACAGACAAGAGAGAGTGAAAAAGATCACTTCAGATAACCACGTAACGTGATATCAGATGAAAAAAAAAAGAAAAAAAATCTACACGAATATTTCTTTTTTTTTCCACATTTTTAGCTAAGGCAAATGTGAAACGAAATGAAATGAGATAAAAAATGAAGGAAATATAGATATCAAAACATATTTTTAGAGACTGGATACTCCGTTAGGCGACATATGATTTAATGGGCTATGGGCTATTACGGCCTTGCGGTTTTCCAGCAGCTGATGGCTCTACTCACTGAACAACATGGGGGCGGGGTAAAGCGTCTTACAAAGTTCACAACCAAGTCAGTGCAGATCGAATTGTTTCTCAGCTTCGTGAGACACACTATCCGCCACTGGTAGGGAGAGTCGAACCGCGCACCTCGGGTGTTAAGCTGTGCAGCTAGGCGACATACAATCACTACACCGACCCCAATCCCATGACGGTATTATGTTATTTCAAATGCAAAGTTTTAGCAATCGTTTTTACTTAATTATGATAAAATCAGCACATCAGTCTTAACTCTTAATTAGATATACGCAGTCGTAATAACGAGAAAATGAGTCATAATCAGGAAATGACTATGCTGTAATAAAAACGACAGCGTTGTTATTGTTTCCGTTAATCTCTGTTGTATTACAGAATAAAATAATTTGCCGGAAATGATTAAATATGCGGCAATCTCCAGCTGAAGAGAGGCAACTCCGGTGAATTCCATGAACGACAGCGTTTTGTCTACTGCGGTAAACCAACAGGAAATCTAGTAAATAGCAGTCAGGACGCTGTCGCTAAAGAATTACAAAGAACTTTAATATGAATTTACAATAAAAATGTCAGTAAGTATGTAGATATTTCACAGATGACAGCAGTGCTCTAATCATCCTTACAGGAGGAGTAGGATTTCAAAGAATTTGCTCCATTTCTCGTTTTCCCCCGGATACTTTTCTGATGGCCATCGCACATGTATCCCCCAATAGTTCAACAGACATATGTTTTTTACTGTATTTACTTACGCGCGCACACACACACACACACACACACACACACACACACACACACACACACACACAAACCCACACGTACACACACACACAAACACATAGACACACACACACACACAAACACACACACACACACATATATAGTATACATTACATAAGTGTGTTCCCTTATTGGGGAAACGAAGTATGCTTTCTTTGTGTGTTTTTAAGATAACCTGTATTACAGTATAAAATGACTCTTTCAGTAGGTGTTAACATTTCCCATGAATTATGTATAATCCTTAAAAATCCACGTCCTTGATTTAGATCCTTGTTACTGACTGGTGACATATTATTAGATGAAATATAAACAACTTCATTTTATCAATTTACAACGTTCCAATGATAATGAGAAAAAAAGTTTAATAGAAAATGAAAAAGTAACAAGTCACGTGAAATCTGCAATTATTTATGTTCCAATCACTCGCAAATTAAAAGCTAACCTTTCTAGTCCTTGTTAATTACTTTTTTTATAACATGTAGTATATGATTTTTTGATTAAACATATTTTATTGTAAATTATTTACAAAAGGATCGGGCACAAGTTATTTCATCCAGCGCATACCGGAAATATCGGGTAAATCCAATTTAAAATTCTAAATAACTCATTTAAATATGTTGTACAATTTAGACATAGTAATGTTTTAATGGTCCATTTTGAGACAAAGACACTCTCATCGTCCTCCCTTAGGTGTATTTCTCATACTAGTTTCCTGAATTCATGGATCTGTTTTACATACGTTCAATATACGTCGCCTTTCTCATGATACACAAGGATTTACATATAAAAATAGTAAAAGCAATTAGTTGAACTGGTATGGAAACCGGATGTGATTATCACAATTTACAAAATGTAATTCTCGACATTACTTTGCTGTCTGATTTCATTATGATTCTTAAAATAGTGTACTTTGAAATTCAAGCTCAGTGTGATCGTATATCAAGAAAATGAAAAACGCTTGAAGCATGTAGAAATGTTGGCTTCGATTTTATTCCAGAAAAAGCAATACTTCAAGTATGTCGCTAACACGCAGAAGTCAAACGAAGTACAACATGTTGATCGATGTATGTATCTAGATCAGACTACGGATGTGAGCATGTATGTAGTGAAAAACTGAAAGAACAAAATGAACACTCATAAGTCACTTACCAAAATTTGGGCACACAACACGAGTAATTGGGAAAAATCTACTACGGCTCATATTTAGCAAAAACATAGAAAGAACACGAAATCGAGATGGGAGCAAATAGTGGGTCGATTCAGGATGAAAACATTATGGGGCGAAATGGGACAGTGGAAAAATTGGCAAATTGGTAATAAGTTCCAACTTGTGTAGCGTATCAAAGGCAGTGACTATTTTACAACAATTGGAAGAACATAATTCTTCAACTTGTATGGGACAATAAACTCACTCTTTGGGGGACTAGAGACGGTAAAATTCCTAGAATTGTACTGTGTGAATCGCTCAGCGATGTAAACACGTCCGACATCTTGAAACGTTCAGCATACGATACAGATAATGGAAATCCCCGCTACCAAATATAGACAGGAGTTCCGAGAAGGGGGATAACCCTGCTACACTAACATGACACTCCCCGTCTGATTTCTAATCACTCAAGTTCATGAAAAGTTTCACAAGATCTATAACTTAGATCGAAATACGAATCGAGTCAACAGCAACTAAACACTGAAAACACATAAATCAATATAGCTGAGTTCATAAGTTGACATTGCACAGTCTCTGCATCTAAATGTCACAACAGTTCGCATCACACTTGGCACTAATACACGAAAAAGTTATTCACAGGAATCAAGCAGCGGAATCACTTCCGAAATGGGTCGAATGAAAACACTAGGTTTTCCGTCTTTCACAACCCGGATCTCTAGTTTACGCACTAGTCCGTCATCACTCGGAAAGATCTTGGTAACAAGACCAGTCGGCCACGAAAGACGGGGACATTCCTTGTCCCGGAGAAACACAACATCACCTACTTTATGATTAACAGTCTCTAAGTTCCACTTAGAACGAGCTTGTCGAGCAAACAGAAATTCCGATTTCCAGCGTTTCCAAAAGGTGTTCGCCATGACCTGGACCATTCGCCACTGCGAGCGGTACATATCCTTGATACTTAAGTCCTGCGGGACGATTATGTCGTCACTGGTCTTCTGAGTTAGTAACTTTCCTGGCGACAGCAAATGAGGCATCTCGCAATCCGAAGAAACAGCAACCAAAGGTCTAGAATTCATTATAGCAGCAACCTCGGCCATGAAAGTCGCTAGCACTTCATCTGTCAGCTGTCCATGTTTGACGTCAAGAAGCATCGCGTCGAGAATGCGTCGGGCTATTCCTATCATTCTCTCCCATACTCCGCCGAAATGAGATGCATGGGGAGGATTAAATCTCCAGATCATGTTGTTGGTGTCCAGGTAAGTTTTCACTTGAGGATCTCCCACGTTGATAGAGTGAATTCCAAGTTCATTGACCGCTCCTACAAAATTACTACCGCAATCTGAGCGGAACTCCGAAACTTCACCTCGGACGGCAATGAACCTCCGCATGGCGTTGATAAATGATGATGACGTCATCTCTGGGATGATCTCAATGTGGACTGCTCGGCTGTACAAACAGGTAAAGAGGACTGCCCATCGTTTCGAACTTGCGTTTCCGCCTCTTGTACGTCGAGTGATGATGTTCCAAGGACCGAATACATCAACACCAACCAGTGTGAATGGCGGTGAAGGAGTCAGGCGATCTACAGGCAGATCCGACATTTTCTGAGAGGAAAACTTCCCTCGTAGTCTGCGACATGTCACACAGTGATGTATCGTGGAAGCAATCAGACGTTTTGCTCCGGTTACCCAAAGTCCAGCATTACGAATTGCACCTTCGGTCATGTGGCGTCCTTGATGTTGTACCTGCAAGTGGTGATGTTGCACAAGGAGCTTGGCAATATGACTGCGACCTGGTATCAAGATGGGATTTTTCTCGGTCTCATGAAAGTCACCTCGGTTAATGCGTCCACCAACCCGCAGCAGTCCCTTCTCATCAAGGTGAGGATTCAAGCAAAGCACAGAGCTATCCTTAGGCAAAGACTTGGAAGAACGAAGCGCTTGAATTTCTTTACTGAAGTAGGTCATCTGGAGCTCTTTGATGACGAAAAGCTCAACCTCGCGTCTGGTAAGATCATTCTGGATATTGAAACGACTCCTTAACCGAACTCGTATAGTACGGATAGCACGCACAAGGCTGTTCCAACTGGAGAAACGATTGAATCTAGATGTTCCAAGTGTAGTACGTATGTTAGTCTTCCACGAGTGAACATCAGGTCGTACTTCTTTGTCCGATTCTGGCTCCACCAAAGAATATTCGACATCAAGATCAGGGCTGATGTGATTGCGAAGGAAGGATGGTCCATTAAACCATAGACTGTCAGCAAACTGCTCTGGGGAGAAACCACGTGTCCCCTCATCGGCTGGATTCTCCTCTGTAGGGACATACTGCCACTGTGTAGGTGAGGAAATTTTCCTTATTCTAGCGACTCTGTTGGAAACGTAAACATAGAATCTCCTACGTTCATTTGAAAGATATCCAAGCACTATTCGGCTGTCGGTATAATAACGCAGGTGATCGAGGGGAATGTCCAACTGTTCCGAAAGCATCTCGCCGATTTCGGTAGCCAAAACTGCAGCACATAACTCGAGGCGTGGTATTGTGTGGCCGTGCTTCGGCGCAACCTTCGACTTCCCGAAGACAAATCCAGTGAAGACCTCTCCATCCTCGTTGACACCTCTGAGGAATGCACATGCAGCTACTGCTAACTCAGATGCGTCAGAGAAGATATGCAAAGTTCTTGTAACACACTTCGAGAAAGACACAGTCAGGAAACATCTAGGGATATGTATATCACAAAGCTTGCTCAGCTGTTCAGTCCAAGACCTCCAAGCCTTTTCAGTGTGAGGCAATAAGGGATCGTCCCAGCCATTTGCTTCATTCACAGCATCACGCATAATAATCTTGCCCTTGATGATAATCGGCGCCAAGAAGCCCAATGGATCGAAAATCCCATTCACCGTTGAAAGAAGACCTCGCTTTGTGAACGGTTTCTGGTTTTCAGATGTGTGGTAAGTAAAGGTATCTGTGGATAGTTCCCATGCCATACCCAGGCTATGATGGAGTGGCAGTTCATCATGTGTCAAGTCTAGTGGCTCTAATGTCTTAGCCAAATCAGCAGCAGGAAACTGTGACATCACCTCTTCACTACTGGATGCAATTTTGTGGAGTTTCAGGTTCCCGCCTTCCAACAGTGCTCTCTGAGCTCTCTTAAGAACGTCGACCGCCTCGGTTACTGTGGGAAAGGACATTAAACCGTCATCAACGTAAAAATTGCGAGACACGAACTCCTGCAAGTCCACGTCACAAGGATTGCCACAATCTTCAACACATCTCCGTAGACCATAGGTGGCAACAGCCGGCGAAGGACTGTTGCCAAAAACATGTACACACATTCTGTACTCTATCAGAGGTTGATCAACGTCGTTGTCGGCGTGCCAGAAAAATCTGAGGCAATCCCGGTGGCATTCGTCAACATAAAATCCGAAGAACATCTGTTGTATATCTGCTACTACAGCAACTGTCTCTTTCCTGAACCTGAGCAGAACACCATCAAGTCGATTCATCAAGTCAGGGCCTTGCATCAAGACATTGTTGAGGGATATACCTTCATACTTGCAAGAAGAATCAAATACAACACGTATCTGGTCAACTTTCTTCGGGTGGTAGACTCCGAACAGAGGGAGATACCATACTTCAGAGTCATCTGCTACTGGTGGTACGACCTCTGCATGACCGGAAGTCAGGATTCGTTCCATGAACTTGACGAAATGCTCGCGTTTTACAGGGTTTTTCCGAAGACTGGATTGTAACATGAGTGCTCGTTTCAATGCCACTTGTCTGTTGTTGGGAAGTACAGGCCTAGGTTCCCTGAAAGGAAGAGGAGCTGTCCAATTGCCTGAAGAAGTTTTCTTGAACTCTTTATCCATGAGATGTATGAATTGTTCGTCCTCGATAGATGGTCCAATGTTATTATCATTACAATCCCGAACGAAAAGATTGCTGTCATCCATTTTCAAGGAGAGGTCGCATTCTGTGAAGGTACTCACTCGGCCATCTTTGGTGACGGAAGTCTTCAAAACACTCAGCCTATCTGGAGGATGAACGTTACCCAGGCACACATTACCAACAAGGACCCATCCAAGTGCAAGCTTCTGAGCAAACGGTGTACCTTTAGGACCTGTACGTTGATCTTCTGTGTGATGCGCCTCTGGCAGGTCTCGACCAATCAGCAGAAGGATGGGGGCATCCGGATCGTAAGGAGGAATCGGAACATCTCTAAGATGATTGTGGTATCGAGTAATTTCTGGCGTAGGAATCTCGCTTCTCTCATCTGGGATCGCGCTACATTCTGTGATAATTGGCAGATCCAGTTTAGAAGTACCATCAGCTGACTCAATGACAAATCCCTTCGCTTGCCTACCACTCATAGTTGTCTGTCCTGCGCAAGAGGTGAGAGTATAAGTTGTCATTGTCGACATGGGTATGTTCATCCTATCGAAGAACTCCGCTCTCGCTAAAGTTGAGGTACTCTGATCGTCGAGCAGAGCATACAATCGGATACGAATATGAGGCTTCCCCACTGGATATACGTTTACCAGACACGCTTTCGCACATGAACGCCCATTGAAGTTTTGACCACATACAGATGTACATTTGGTTACCAAGGATTCCTCCCCGCCATGGTTTTGTCCAGGGGCCGAAGATTTCCTATCTTGAATAGTTGCCTTATGTTGGGAAGAATTGGCATCTATGTGCATTGCAGTGGCGTGATAAGTGTTCCCACAAGTGTCGCACTTAACTATGGCTTCGCAAGTTCTGTAATTGTGGTCCGTCGACAAACAACACTTGAAGCAAAATCCGTAATCCTTCAACAGTTTTCTCCTCTCGTTAAGGGTTAACTTCTGGAAGGATTTGCACTGGTTGAGGTTGTGTCTTGCATCGTGCAGCATACAACGGTTATTATAGTCATGGTTAGACTCAACATTCGCGTCAATGGCAGTCTTCTTGACTCGTACATTGTCTTTGCGGTATGGCGGCTCTCGTTTTTGTACATCCGTGGAGTTAACGTTGTTGCGGTTAGGAGCGCTAGAGGTACGTTGACTGGTTTGTTGATAAGTAAACCCGGGGTCGTTCCGTACGCGACTCATCTCATTGATAAATTCTACCAAGAACGCGAACGGCGGATAAGTCACTTGATTAGACGCGTTGTAGCTCGAGGCACGAGAAGTCCACTTCTCCTGTAGATTGAAGGGGAGCTTAGATATGATAGGTCGCATACCTGTAGATGAATCGAAAAAGCTCAGTGAACGACTGTACACGGGATCCTTCATCCTGGACAGTATTTCGGAAAGTAGATCAGCCAAATCATACAATCGAGCATTGTCTTTGGGTGTCAGTTGGGGGAATGCATCTATGCGGGCCTTCAAGGATGTCTCTAGAAGCACAGGACTTCCATATCGCTCATCTAAACGTTTCCAAACCATCTCAACGGCACGTGTAGGACAATTGGCATTCGCAGACCTTATACTAATCGCATGCTGTTTAGATTTGGGTCCCAGATATTTCAACAGCAAATCTAGTTCCTCCCTAGGATTTGTTCTCAGTTCTGCCTTGAGGATGTCGAAACTGATCTTCCAGGATTGATACGTCTCGGGCTTATCGTCGAATTCTATCAGCCGCAGAGGTAGCATTTCACGCTTCATCAGATAATTGGAAAATGCATTCATTTCGTTGGCAATTGGATCTCTCCCATGAACATTAAGTGCACTGGATACATCGGGGGGTATGTTAGTGACCTGAGGAGGTACTTGAGTGCTACAACTGGGTAATGGAGCAGCAGGCATGCTGGTACGTAATAAACTCGATATCAAGCTGGTAGGATTAGTTACCATAACAGAACACGGGGCAGTAGTAACCACAGTCTGAGGGATAGGTGCAGGATTTATCGTGTTACTAGAATATTGAACACCAGGTTCGAACTCAACAGTTTGATGTACATGTTCCTCACCCATAGGGGCTTTGTTCTGGTCAAATGCAGTAGGAATAGGGGATGAGATGGAATGACTAGGTTGCTGTATCGCTGTCAGTACATTCATTGTCGACACGATAGGTTTACCAATATCCGCGGGTTGTGGACGAGCAGTGTGGATCGAATGGTCAGGTTGGGTATTGACCTGTATATTACCTGTAGTGTCTGGATTCATGGAATCAAAATACCGATTCATACTGTCGCTTCTGTTGACGTTATCCGAGCTACTTTTTCGGTCATCATACAACTCTTCCTTCATACCGGCATACTCTGCACTCGCGACTGCAGCCTCCTTTTCTACTTCCAGTAGTTCCATCTTGATGGAGAGTAGAGCAGCTTCTTGCTTCATAGCAGCTTCTTTCTGCGCGAAACGTAATCTAGCTTTAGCCCCATCCAGTTTGGCTCGTTGGCGACCTAATACCGTCGATGCTGAAGATCTTTTAGAACTTGACTTAGATGACCTTCTAGAACTTACAAGGGATGGTGTTAGTTTCTCAGATGAATGTTGGTCACAAAGTTCAGCTGTCGTGTATTCAAGCTGTTTTTTGAATTTCGAAACTTTATTCACGTAGACCTCTTTCAGAGATGCAAGGCTTGCCTGTTCGTTGGCACTTTCAGGGGTATTGTACTTGACCAGGAAGTTCAACAATTCAACACAAAGTTTATCGTAGCGATTATATGTTTCGGTTAAGCGTGAGTGTAAATCAGCAATGGCATCATGGGATGTTGGGACCACACATTCAATAATACTGTCAATTTCCCTAGCAATTTTGGTCAGTTTATTCAAATTATGATCCAAGCTTTCCCTGAAAAATGACTGGCCTCTTTCTGTCAGAGTATGTTGCCGTTTGGATGTTGAATCTATTTGTTCAGGATCGTCCTGGTTAATTTCGTCCCGTTGGTCCGAAAAAGACATGATGAAACTCTATAGTTTGAAACAATTCGTTTCTCTGGGTCGAGCTGACCTTATAAATGTTCTACATTGCGTCCTCTGGACCGAGATGGTATTTCACTTTGTGTCTCTTGACTGAGTAGATTTATCATTTTGCGTCTCTAGACCGACTAGATTTTTCACTATCAAGCCTGTGATCGATGAAAATGAAAAACGCTTGAAGCATGTAGAAATGTTGGCTTCGATTTTATTCCAGAAAAAGCAATACTTCAAGTATGTCGCTAACACGCAGAAGTCAAACGAAGTACAACATGTTGATCGATGTATGTATCTAGATCAGACTACGGATGTGAGCATGTATGTAGTGAAAAACTGAAAGAACAAAATGAACACTCATAAGTCACTTACCAAAATTTGGGCACACAACACGAGTAATTGGGAAAAATCTACTACGGCTCATATTTAGCAAAAACATAGAAAGAACACGAAATCGAGATGGGAGCAAATAGTGGGTCGATTCAGGATGAAAACATTATGGGGCGAAATGGGACAGTGGAAAAATTGGCAAATTGGTAATAAGTTCCAACTTGTGTAGCGTATCAAAGGCAGTGACTATTTTACAACAATTGGAAGAACATAATTCTTCAACTTGTATGGGACAATAAACTCACTCTTTGGGGGACTAGAGACGGTAAAATTCCTAGAATTGTACTGTGTGAATCGCTCAGCGATGTAAACACGTCCGACATCTTGAAACGTTCAGCATACGATACAGATAATGGAAATCCCCGCTACCAAATATAGACAGGAGTTCCGAGAAGGGGGATAACCCTGCTACACTAACAT
>NW_026782697.1:0-54648 GCF_031769215.1 Ylistrum balloti | reverse complement strand
CCACCATCATCCATCACCAAGTGACCCCCTGCCAGAATGTGCGGGACAACCATCAAGCCATGAATGGTGTCTCACTGGACCATTCCACATGAGCCGTCAACAAGGCAAAGTATAGTAGCCCATCAGCAAGACAGGGTGTAACTACAATAATAGATATTCCCTATATAACACCTGCCATACTGTACTAGTTTAACTAATAATTGAATTAACACAACCTTATTAATTCTGATAATAATCGCATTAATACTCAATGCTATAACATATATTTACCACATTTGACTCCACTTAATGATCAATGATACAAGAAATAGATAATTGTCATTTCAATTATGAACATATTTACAGGTAAAGGTACGGTGCACGACGCCTTAATAGACCGTCGCACAATGGTTATTACGATACATAAGTAAACAACTGTATTTCACGTGCATGTATCAAATCACGAGTAATTGGTAATTAAACGATATTTATGCATGTATTCTATACATTTAACCGGTAAAAATCACACCATACACACCCTAATTAAACACATGGTATAGTAACACTATCGCGCACCTGTGCGTGTGTACACAAACCGTGCTCATAACAAACATACCGGCACAGGTAAATATATTGCTGTTTATCTACACAGCACTGAATAAACCATATTTACAACAATTACAGAATGCATAAAACATAAAAATCATAATTCATGGGTTTTGGGTACTCACCGCAAGCTGTGGTTTGCGTGAACGGTGAATATTATATCATGGTTCAAACAATGGCAATGTTGACACGGTAGCTGTCTCTGTCATGCATAAAAGCATGCGTACACGTCACATCCTCTCAGGTAAAAGTTTCGTAGAGATGAGCGCGCGAAATATGAACAACTGACAAAGTTCTGTATAGATATGTGACATATGCCCCCACGGAGAAAATAAAATTTGGAGAATTTTATTTCAAACCATCACATATCGCTGTCAATAGCGAAGAATCGAGCGTTGAACAAACAAAAGTCAAAATTACCTAAAGTCTACTTAGACAATCTGCACCAACATTGTCTTTCCCGCGAATCGCACGGATCGTAAAACGATACGGTTGAAGTAACAAGGCCCACCTCATCAACCTCGCATTGGTTCCTTTGAGCTTGTTCAAATAAACCAAGGGCTGATGGTCAGTCTCCAGGATAAACGGACGACCATACAAGTACCGTTCAAATTTCGTGATTCCCCAAATCACTGCCAAGCACTCTTTTTCTATGACCGCGTAAGCCCTTTCTGATGCCTTGAGCTTCCTACTAGCAAACGCAACAGGGAGAGGATTTCCGTCCTCCTCTTGCAACAGGATTGCTCCGAGACCTTGATCAGAAGCATCTGTTCGCAGGATAAACTGTGATTCAAGGTCCACAAGTTTTAAGATAGGCTTGCTGGCCAACCTTTTCTTCAGTGTCTCGAATGCTGCCTCTTGTGGAGAATCCCATATAACTTTGTTGGGTTGCCCCTTCCTTGTGAGATCAGTCAGTGGAACAGAGATAGCCGCGAAGTTCGCAATAAATCTCCTATAAAATCCAGCTAATCCAAGGAATGCCCGGACTTGCGTTTTCGTCTCAGGACGAGGTGCCTCTAAAATTGCCTTCACTTTATCTGGATTTGGTAGTAATCTTTCGTTTCCCACCGTATGTCCAAGACATTCCAAGCTCTTGTATCCGATGGCACACTTAGAGGGTCTGGCGGTGATCGAAGCATTCCTTAGTCTATTGAAGAGTTCACGAAGTACTATAAGGTGTTGTTCCCATGTACGCGTATAAATGAGAATGTCATCTATGAAGCTTTCAATGTTGGACATTCCATGCAAGAGCTTCCTCATTAGCCGACAGAACGTCGCAGGGGCATTGACTAGCCCAAACGGCATCACCGTGAACTGAAACAGACCCACTGGGGTCGTAAATGCAGTCATAGGCTTGGAACGATCAGTCATTGGCACTTGCCAGTAACCTTTACTTAAGTCGAGCCGGGAAAAGTATTGATGACCTGCTAGCCTCGAGAATATGTCGTCAGTGTTTGGCATCGGTTCTGCATCAAACACAGTAACTCTGTTGATCTGCCGGAAGTCGATACAGACCCGATTTGTGCCGTCTTTCTTTCGGACGATGACAACTGGGGAAGCAAAAGGTGACTCAGACGGCTCGATAACGCCCATTCTCAACATCTTATCAACCTCTTCTCTGATGGTAGCTTTCATCTGGAAAGGCAGTGTATGACCTTTGACTCTAAAGGGATCATTTGTTGTTAGATTGATGTCATGTTCAACCAACATAGTCCTTCCCGGTACGTCAGTGAGAACATCTGAGAATTCTCTGAGTAAAATTCGGATGTGGCTTCGCTGCTCAGTCTCCAACTCATCTGATACGTCGACATCCTCAATGGATTCAGATCCAGCAGAAGCAGGTAAACTTTCAATCTTGCTTGACTGAAAATCATCTTCCTCGTCTTCGTCGCTGACGATTGATGCACACACGACTGATAAAGCTCCCGGATAATGTTCCTCCAGAACGTTCGCATGAGTGGGACGTTCAACATACAAGCGCAACATGTTGGCATGAAGTGTCTTAACCTTTCCGTCGACTCTGACTGCATAGTCCATAGAACCTTTCCTTTCCTCTATAACAAAAGGTCCTCTCCACTGCATCAAGAGTTTATTACGTTTTGTTGGAAGTAGGACAAGGACTTTCTGACCTGGCTCCATTGTCCGCACCTTGGCTTTTCTGTTGAAGTACTTTGCTTGCCTTGTTTTCGCTGATGACAGTTGCTCGAGAGCCAGCTTACAAGTCTCTTCTAATCGTTCTCTAAGGTCAACAACGTACTGGTATGTTGTTTTGACGTCGTCATCTGCCACATCTTTGGTCCAGAGCTCTCGTAGGATCATCATTGGTCCCCTCACCGTTCTCCCATATAACAGTTCGAAAGGGGAGAATCCTAAACTCTCCTGTGGCACCTCACGATACGCAAACAATAGAGAGTTAAGATACTTGTCCCAATCTTTGGGTCTCTCTGAACACATCCGCTTCAGCATTTGCTTGAGAGTGCCGTTAAAGCGTTCCACCAACCCATTACACATTGGGTGGTAGGGTGTAGTTGTAAGTCGTCTGATGGATAACAACCTGCTAACTTCCTTCATTAGATCAGAAGTGAACTGACTTCCTTGGTCGGTGAGTACTTCGCGAGGTATACCAACTCTACTGTAGATATCTACAAGCGCTTCTGCAACGCGTT
The DNA here is from genome assembly GCF_031769215.1 of Ylistrum balloti. Classification (NCBI taxonomy): domain Eukaryota; kingdom Metazoa; phylum Mollusca; class Bivalvia; order Pectinida; family Pectinidae; genus Ylistrum; species Ylistrum balloti. The sequence goes on along the minus strand of NW_026782697.1, from coordinate 51,397 downwards.
CAGTCTCTACCCCTGGCAAAGCAACAGCCTCTGGGTAGCGAGTAGCATAGTCAACCACGGTCAAAATAAACCGATTTCCTTTCGCCGTTGCTGGTTGCAATGGACCGACTAAATCAATCGCTACTCGTTGGAATGGAGTGTCTATCAGGGGCATTCTTCCTAGGGGTACTTTTGTAACACGACCCTTTGGATATGTCCTTTGACAGACGTCGCACGACCGGCAGAATCTAGTAGCATCCGCATTAACTCCCGGCCAATAAAATTCCATCAGAATTCTGTCTAAAGTTCGCTTGGCACCGAGATGTCCTGACATTAATGAATCATGTGCCAGTCTGAGAACGGCTTCCCGATATTTCCTTGGTACTATTAGTTGGTTGAACGTTCTTCCATTTCCTACTGCTGGACTTTGGAACTTCCTGTAGATGATACCACGACGCAAAAGAAATTGTGATGTCCCACCATCTTGTCTTTCCTTAACATCTCCCTTCGCAACCAACCCCCTTATATGAGATAAGGAGTCGTCCTCCTGCTGAGCGTTCTTGATATCTTCAGGTTGCACTTCCTCCAACGCTTTAGGTACCCTCAGCGGTCTGTAGGGTTTTCCCTCTTGCTGCTTCTGAGCTCTTGTCTGTACTACATTTATAGACTTGCTCTCGAAGTCCCATGTAGAATTCGGCCTATCTGGGGGTCGAGCGCCTTCGATGTTCCCTACAATGAGGTCGTAGACGGGCGTCTCCATACACCAAGCTATCACTGATCCCTCATAATATGGCGTATCTATATCAACTCTAGCAGTGGGTACCTGAAGGGTGCTTCCATCGGCCAACGTGCACGTCCGTGTTTCTCCAGTCATCTGCTCAAGCCTCGCAAGCTTCCGTCTCAGCACTACTCCACTGCATCCTGTATCGCGCAATACTGAGACACGTTGGTTACCTACCAATCCCTCTACTACTGGCATCGCAGATACTTCGCGTATCACATCACAAGAAACAGACATGTCTTTACTGTGGTGACTTGATTTTTCCGATATGCTAGACCGATGTCTTCTTGCCGCAACATTTTTCTCATTAACGAGCGCAACTCGATTTCCGGAACCTTTCTTTGGACACTTATTTGCCAGGTGATCAGGTGACTTACAAACGTAGCAATGTCTTACAGACGACTTATCACCAGATTTCTCCTTAGAGTTTGGCAAGGATGAAGAAGAACTAGCGTCGTCACGCCTTTTACCATGACCATGAGAGTCTTTATGACCATTGCTCTTAGGCCGGACCAGATTAGACGGATTTCCCCTAGCTTCAGCATACTGATCAGCTAATCTCGACATTTCTGGCAATGAAGACGGAGTACGCTCCTTCAAAAACAACACAAGATCGTGCCCGCAAGCCTGAAGAAATTGGTCGCGCACCATCAAGTCCTTGAGGTCATCAAAAGTCTTACTCGTTCTTGCCATCTCAAGCCAACGTACGAAATAGCTCTCAAGCCTGACAGCAAATTGTGAGAAAGTTTCGCCTTTCTCAGGCCTACCTGATCTAAATCGGTTTCGAAATCCTTCCTCGGTCATTTCGAACCTCTTGAGGAGTGCAGTTTTCAATACATCGTAGTCTAGAGCCTGGTCAATCGGTAACCGAGAAAACACATCAAGAGCCCGTCCTTTAAGGAGCACACTAAGATTCGACGCCCAACTAGTCGTTTTATCCCAATGTTGGGTCATAGCGAACCTCTCAAAACGTTGCAAATATGAATCCATGTTATCTTTCTCCTCATCAAACGAAGGAAGTTTCGGTCCACGCGTGGTCAATGACAACTGACTAGATGAATCTACCTTACCTAACTGCTTTTCCTGTAGACTCAATAACTCGCATTTCCTTAAATGTTCCTGTACCGCTCTCGCCTCGCGTTCCATTTCCAGTTGCCTGTTTTCCTTGAGAATCATAAGTTCGTGGGCTCGATCTGCTTCAGCCCGCGCTTCCTCGCGTTCTCGCTGTCTCTGATCACGTTCCCGCGCCTGCTCTTCACGAACAAACTCCGCGAGTGACGTACCCGTAAGACCCATATCAGTACCTATCTCTATTAACTCCTTTAATGTAGCCATGATCACAAAGTATTATAGTTCTGGCAATAATAAAGTAAATCAAAATGTAGCTCGAACTCTTCAGGAACCCAGCAATGCATCCCACCGCTGCCACCAAAATTTTGTAACGTGAAGAGCAATTGCTGATTCTCAGAAGAATAAGAGACACAAGCTGTTTTACACTAAACACAAATTTATATACAAAACACAAAGGACATACAAAGCCATGGTTAACAAAATGTCGACAAGCTCACTCTCTTACTCTCTTTACAATTAACACAGGATCCAACCTAGACAATATTAACAATGACAACGGAGGGCTGTGTTCCTCCACTATACAGGTACACTAATCAAATACTAGATACACTTATAGAGTAGGCAGCTATCTACGACGGAAGTGTCAGAATGTCACCAAGTAGGCTGATATCTACTTGTAGTGACAACAATGTCACATGGTCACATCAATGATCCAAGGAAAGTCCATACAGCTCCAAAACTACAAGGGGGTAACCATCCGCCATCCTCTGGAACCTCGGTCGGGCACAACAGGCAATACCTTTGTCCACCATCATCCATCACCAAGTGACCCCCTGCCAGAATGTGCGGGACAACCATCAAGCCATGAATGGTGTCTCACTGGACCATTCCACATGAGCCGTCAACAAGGCAAAGTATAGTAGCCCATCAGCAAGACAGGGTGTAACTACAATAATAGATATTCCCTATATAACACCTGCCATACTGTACTAGTTTAACTAATAATTGAATTAACACAACCTTATTAATTCTGATAATAATCGCATTAATACTCAATGCTATAACATATATTTACCACATTTGACTCCACTTAATGATCAATGATACAAGAAATAGATAATTGTCATTTCAATTATGAACATATTTACAGGTAAAGGTACGGTGCACGACGCCTTAATAGACCGTCGCACAATGGTTATTACGATACATAAGTAAACAACTGTATTTCACGTGCATGTATCAAATCACGAGTAATTGGTAATTAAACGATATTTATGCATGTATTCTATACATTTAACCGGTAAAAATCACACCATACACACCCTAATTAAACACATGGTATAGTAACACTATCGCGCACCTGTGCGTGTGTACACAAACCGTGCTCATAACAAACATACCGGCACAGGTAAATATATTGCTGTTTATCTACACAGCACTGAATAAACCATATTTACAACAATTACAGAATGCATAAAACATAAAAATCATAATTCATGGGTTTTGGGTACTCACCGCAAGCTGTGGTTTGCGTGAACGGTGAATATTATATCATGGTTCAAACAATGGCAATGTTGACACGGTAGCTGTCTCTGTCATGCATAAAAGCATGCGTACACGTCACATCCTCTCAGGTAAAAGTTTCGTAGAGATGAGCGCGCGAAATATGAACAACTGACAAAGTTCTGTATAGATATGTGACGGGTGATCAAGATCGGTTAATTTGCAAAATTACCATTTATAATATACTCAAAAAGGGGATACTTTGTAGGATTAATGTGCTCGTCGTCAATTTACATTTTGATGTTTATATCTTTTAAAATATTAGCACTTTAGGATCAACTTTAGTTGTCATTTATATTACCGAGTCAAAACACAGTGTACTCCAAATGAACAGTTCATGCAAAGAAGGTTAAATCATAAATGACTGAGATTTTAAATGAGTTTTTGTATATCATTTTTCTTTGTGTTTTAACCTTTTGTTCGGTGTTACAATGTCAGACGACCCCAGCAATGTGTTCCAATTGAACTTATTCAGGTTTTGCAATGTTACATATTGAACACCTTCAAAATAAGCAGTTATTAAGGATTTCAAAAGTAAGATTTGGTTGAATATTTTTCAATCTCAGGTGTCCGAACAACCATTTGTGGGAGAAACTATAGCCAAACGATAACAAAACGGAGTTGTTTTTCCGCTGGACTGACTTTTGTAGACTACCATGCTTTATATCAAATCGTACGCTGGTACATGTAATGATATCTGATTAGAACTATTTTTGTTCTCCCCATTTTTCGATTTTTGCTACAGCGAGCGAAAACAAACATTTACTTTCTTTTAGTGGTTATAAAAAGCGATAAAGCTTAAATGGCTATAATCAGCACACAGCAACAGGTACTCCAATATCATAACAAATATCAAAAGTTTGTCTATTTAACCGTCGCATGTCCGTAATGAAAGTCGTGAGTCTCGTTAACCATACAACCACGGAAGCTATCACTGGCCTGCAATTCAATAACACGTACAATTAACCGGGTATATTAGCAACATGCGGTCAGTGATGGACATTATGACACGTTCAATGCCCTGAACCTACCTGGTTATCAACATGTGAATTGATTGGGTATAGTAATTTAGCGTGTTGTGTTGAGGCTGAAGATTTGATGTACTATTTAGGACAATCAGGTTCTCTACCATGGTCTGATGGACCGTTCGCTCAGTTAACCAGTAAGTTATTAAGGTGCTAGATAGTGTAACGGAAAGAGTTTTAATTATGGCGGTAAGTTATAAGGTATAAATGATGTTTTCCCAAAGGTTGACGTTCAGTATCGACTGTGATTAAAACCCACCGATTGCTGTTGATGACAGGTGTAGACGAGTCTCAAGTTGTTCTCCTCGAGAAAATTTCTTTGTAAGGTTTATATAAGAGTATTTCTTTATTAGATTATTCACAAAATTGTGTAGAAGTCTTAATATTTGTTAGTTACAACGTTTCTGAGTGGTCAGCTTTCGGAGATTTTATCTATAACTTACCTTGGGGAATCTTTATCACTGCCTTCGCATTTACTTTTAATCCACATATGAATCAGCTGTTAAAAAATTGATATGATTTTTAGAATAAGAAGATTATTGGATGAAAATACTTGATTCAGATATTTAAAAACACATTCTTCAAAAATCCTGATTAAATATTCCTATATTTAATGCACTTCTGACGTCGAGCTGGCCTATACAAACAACAAAAATGATAATTTCTTTAACAGTTTCTGTCACATAACTGCTAGTTTGAAACATTTACGTCATTACTGTCTGCTGTGACACTCCTTAATTACAACAGTTTTTGTTATTGCATCCGGTAGTGCTGTACCCGACAAGTTTAAGGTGGTTTGCCTGAATTATCTACAAGTAATCAAACGAAATCCCTTCCAATCGCTGAACAGTAGTGTCTTAGGTCTAGAACTAGATACAAGGACTGTCACCAGACAATCTATCTAACAAGTGCACATCAAACAACATATATATATTTTCGTTATTTTCAACTGACATAAAAAAATATCCGTTCACAAGCAACGAACCCATTTGTAACTTGTAAGAGAGACATGATGAAGTCAGGACGGCCGTGTTCACGTTTAATTCAATGCCCAGAGTTTGGAAATGCATTAATGATATATAACTATTTTTCGGATACATTTATTGTTTATTTGTTTGGAGAGATGAAGCGCGTTACAAATAATTAAAGGAATTCTGGATTTCTGGATTAATAATGTATGTCTCACGAATGAGATGGGTGATTTTTAAGTGAAAACATAAAAATTGGTCAAAAAAACAGCAAATATAACTATTATTTAATACATTATCTTTTTTTAACATATTGAAAGTTAGATTTTAAATGGCAAGAATGAGTTGTTTTTACTTCAATAAATTATAATGATTTGAGATGAGGCTGTCAGAATTCCGTCTTGTGATATGTTGACAAAAAGTGCATGCCATTATTTCACCATCGATGACCGGATTGCTGAGGTCTATATCCCCTACCTATGCCATTTACATGTAGCAGCTGATTCGATGTTCCATGACCTGTTCCCATTATCACGATTTCCGTGCAAGAAGTCGTCAACTGACTGACAAACTCGTTACACGGGGTTTTTAATAGATGCAGGTTGATAAAAATCATAGAGAATTTTTACGGTCGCCATATTGATCTCATTGAGAAACATTCTGTTGCTTTGTGCGATATGATGCTGGACGTGTTTGATGCTCGTTAGTTTGCCTGTTGGTTCCGTTGTTGTATCCTTTTTTCTCATTTGAGAAGTTGACGTTACTTACTTGGATTGACCAAGGTTTTCATGGCGGGTGTCGTCGACTCTTAATTCTTGTGCTTTTTCAAGAGTCACCGTGTAAATCTTTCTTTGGTTCATATTTTGCCAAAGTCGTATCGAACTGTTTGTTGTTGGTTTTTTTTTCATATCAATTCCATGGGCCTTTATTATATCGATATTTTTGTTAGTTATGATCATAAAGATAACTGTAAATATCTATATTCTAACTGCGATGTGATTATAATCTAAAACAACAATACAAACGTGAAAACATTGTTATTTTAACTCGAAATCTATAAAACAAGATTAAAAATATTAACAAAAATATATTTAAACGGAAAATACAGAAAGAATAAGACTAATTGCTACGAAACGATAAATATCTGAAGCTTCAATCTTTCACCAGATTGTAGTATGGTATATTTCGTATTTTGAACCACATTGTTCACATATAATGCACAAATCCATAATATTTACTGCTGTTCCGTCTTAAGGATTTTAACAAAGTTTTTTTTTTTTTTTTTTTTTAAAGTGTGCTAAAATGCACTTTTCTTATATAAACTAGAGTAAACTTTATCCCCTTCCAGTTTTTGGTTTTACCATATCTGGGTGAATGGTATTTGAGACGAAATTTTTTAAATCTTATTCAATTGAACTCAATTTGTCCCCGCCCATCAGTCCTTTGAGGTCCGTCATGCAGGGTCAATATGTACATACAATCATATTGCCTTTCTATATTTATGATTTCAACCAAGCTTAAGTTACTTCTAATTAAAATTAAAGAAATTCTGCTGAAAAATCCCTTATATAAATAAAATTCACAATGTTGGTATCCTTTTAAGGCTTTCTATTTACGAATAGTATTTGGCTCTGGTTTTGAAATTTCAGTCAATTTACCCCCGTTTGGCTTCGCTCTGGTCCCTAGAGGTTGGAATATTTAATTTGAGATATTTTGTTTCACCTTTGGTCATAAAGGGTTTATGCAAAATGTCATTATAATTGGTTCAGAGGTCGAAAATTTCAATTGCTTGAGGAGGAACAATACACGACGATTGACAAAAGGCGATGGTAATAACAAATCATATGCTTAAAAGATTGAAAAGTTGAATGGTGAGATTTTGTAGAGCTTCCTAGCGTTATCATAATGAGAAAGTTACTTAATGTTTCATGTTGTGTTTCTTTTAGTTTTGGAATATGTTTTATTTTTGGTATGGGTTCAAGTTGCTACGTGCTATTGTTAAATTGGTTTTTTTTATATAAATGGAAATGTATATATCACTTGACTCATATTTGTATATAAAAAGTTGATATATAAACACATATGGATTTTGGGAATAATCTATATATATACTAAAGTGACGGTTTTCACTTGCCAGTGCTGTGAAATATTGATTAACACCGAGATATATGTATAAAACCAGTGCGTTTCTCTGTATGGTGTATCGGTATGATGAAGCCACTCCCATTTTGTAACAACAAGTGATTGACAGCTGGACTTCAACATTTTCGGCATATCAAAAAGCATCTGTTTTCAATTGCTCAATCTGTCATCCACCAAGCTACAGTTGTCAGAGGTAAACCATCATTTTGACGACAAGACCATGACAATCAAAAGGGACTTGCATTATATAGGCTTGTTGGATAATTACGGTTACATGATTTCTCTTGCGGTTCACAAGAGAGCAAACAGAAAAGGAATTTAATCCGGATTATGTTACTCCTCAGGCAAAGAAACAATTGTATTAATAGGTAGTTCGAACAACAACTAAGAAAGGAGTCACTGCAGATTGATATTGATAGAGTAAAGACAACGATTCTCATCCAGACTACCATACTGAGCTTGATGACAATATAACAGGAAAATAATCGATAAAATTTGATGAGGTCTGGGAAAATGAGATATGAATTTGTATAAAAAAAAGTAATACAAATATATTGAATTTACCACGACATATTCAGAGAGAGTTTTCCATGGTTACTATGACAAACTTGATCTCGAATGTAGGGCCTGTGCATATTGCTTGTCTGACGTTGTTTATATCAACATACCTGAATTGCCGCCACGCCGATTCTATAATTAAACCTGGAATTTAAACACTAAATTTCCATCAAATTTATACTCATTCAGTTCGTACAATACAAGGAGATGACCTCCAATCTCACCGACGACGCTGCAGACGATTCCTCTTCAGGTATGTCACTTCCGGTTTTGATAGTGATTGCTGTCTTAATTGCCATCATGATTATACTGACTATGGGAGGAAACCTTTGTGTTCTTATCACTTTTGCCAAAGATAAAACTGTACGGAAGTTTAGTGACTGCCTTATTTTGAACCTTGCTATTTCCGACTTGATCATCGGATCCATATGTATTCCGTTATATGCTCCTCTGCTGTTGACCGGAGATTGGCCGTTTGGACACGGTGTTTGCCTTCTGTGGCTCGTTTTCGACTACGTTACACCTGCAGCGTCAACCCTCAACATTTGTTGTATCAGTTTTGATCGTTACCTACAAGTGGGTCACCCTTTGTGGGCAAGGACCCACCGAACTAATAAACTATTAGTCGCGTTACTGATTACACCATGGGTTCTTCCCGCTCTTTTCTTTCTACCAGCCATTACGTTATGGGAAGTTGGCCAAGGTCCCATCATTCCAGATAAAGCGTGTTTCCTTCCATACAACGTAAGCGTTATGATGCTGCTTGGCGGTACTTTGATTGAATTCATTTTTCCATTTATCACAGTAGCCACATTCAACGTTCTTGTGTACACAACAATCCGACAGAGGAGCAAGAGATTCATGACGGCCGTCACGGCCCCGGCTACTGTAGGAACTCAACAAGAGAATGAAGAAGCGCCTGAACCAAAGAAAGGAGGATTTACCACAAACAACTCTAAAAGCCTTCAGCAAGATCGGAAAGCTGCTCGTTCACTTTTTATCCTTGTGTTGACGTTCGGAATTTGCTGGATGCCTTTTGAAGTCACAGCATTAGTGTCTACAATATGTGGTGGTTGTGTGGATCCAGTAGTTTTTGAGGTGACGTTTTGGTTATTATGGATCAACTCGACAATCAACCCCGTGCTGTATCCTTTACTTCATCCACGGTACAGACGAGCGTTTCTCAACCTTCTCACGAGGAAGAATAGGGTCGTGCCTTTACCTGCTGGCACTAGTGCCGTCAACACAACGGCTTAAGTGTAATATGATAATAATTACATGGATGAATGTTCATATAAGGTATTGTTGTTTACTTTTTGGTGTAAAACTTTACTATAAGTTATGTTCTAATCGTAGCTAAAATATTGGCACCGTGTTGTAGACATATTTGATGGATGTGATCAGAAAGTGGGGTGCAAGTGATCAGATGGTGAGTGCAAACATTTGCTTTGTTTTTCTATTAAAAACAATTGAAGTTGTAAGTAAACATACAATTTGATATCTTATACTATTTAAATGAATCCATATAATTACCTGTTTGTTTTTAGGAGTTATTACATTATGAGATAACACAATAAAAGAAGTACAAACAAATACAAAATCGATTAATATATAAGTTTATTATATATTGAAAGAAAGGTTACGCTGGTCGTAACTCTGTTTATGTCCGATAATACTTACATTGTATATTTATAAACTTCAACCTCATTCCACCCCACCAATCGTTTAACAGATCATGGAAGTCAACATTATTATCATAGATTATCTAAATGCAGCTATAAAATTCAGAGTATAAATTTAAAGTTATATGATTATTTTTTAGGTTTTAATCACAAACACAAAATAAATGAACATGCAAGTATATAATTTAGAAAAAAAAATAGAAAATAGAAAATTACATCGGTCATCTCTGAGTTTATTTCCGTAGTATATATAATCTTTAATGTCTACAATCCTACTAAAGTGCGCTATAAATATATCTCAGATAACGTCGTAAATTGAGTTTAATTGTACAATGGTTTAATGCGTAGATAAAGCTGAAAAGGGAAACATTTACACAGAGAGTTTTAATAGATATCGGGTGCAACGATTCATCTTCTATCTAAATACCTAAATCAGTTAGCGAATCAGCATTTTGTATCACCTTCCCATTCTAGGTTCCATACAACTAACATAGGCACTGTTGCAGAAAAGATCAAATATTCGAGAAATTATTATTTCTTGTTCGCTTATGGAAATGGAAAATTCTCTTTATAACATTGTGATGAATGTTACTCTGACTCTAAAGGTGACGAATATTCATGCGAATTTTTCATTATTTTAATAAGTTTATATATAAATGTATCATTATAGGGGTCATGTGACATGTTACAGTAGTCGGGGTGAAACATTTTATAAAAATAAAAATCTATAAGTTCTGTGTTAGGTAACGATTTTGGCACGTGATTTCAGAATTCAGTTTTATACGGAAAAATATACTGAGAGAGAGTATCACATCTGAGCTTCGATTTTTTGAGTCGTAACAAGTCCCCTCGTCCAGGATATTTCACATTTCGCCAGTTATCATTCATGCCTTCATTTTGCGATTACTTAACCTTGTCATTGATGCACGTCCGATGGAAATCATTCGTAACGGTTGTATAACACGTTTATGAGTTCTATGTACCGAACATATCTCTGATCAAAAAACAGTCGCTGCCTATTCTCTATTCAACATTGATGCTGCCATCTTGAAATCGCAAGCCAGGAAACAGGCGACGTTTAATGTGATTTCGAAACCAAAATGTAATTTTCCGAAAAAATTGTGTTTTGTATTATAAAGAAATTCATTTGAGCGTAAAAAATCAAATTGTTTTTTAATCACTTAAACAGTTTGATATAATAAAAAAAGTAGTGATAAATTTAGTTTTGAATTAAGTTTTCGAAGTTGAATTTTTCCGTGCCTCGGAATAAACATTTTCGCACTATTTCCAATAAATGATGTAATTTCATTGTTACTATAATTACATCTCAATCGCTATAAGACTTGAAGAGCCAATGAAGAACATTCCATAGTGTATTATAAATGTGCCATATACTAGTGCACTAAAATATAACATGAGTGAATTAACTGGATAACAAGCGAGTTATATGATAGCTAAACATACTATGAAATTATAGTACATATACACCATATTTTGCACACTCGTTCAATGCACAATATATAATTATCGAGAGCCATTGAAGAATGATCTTGTTTATTTATTTGATTCAGCGGGCTATCTGGTCCAGTGGTCTACGTCAATTATATTACATGTATGTTTTTAGAAGACTAAATCACGTGATATAGATGTGATACTTTATGTGTATATTTATGTACTGTATCTATAACGTTCCCTGCGTATTATGTACGCATGACTTTCCGGACGTATTTTGTAAATTTGTGATCGTTCAGTTTCGTACAGATACTTTCAAGTGCATGGTGCATTATATCATTTTGTATGATAATACAGTAACAATTATATGTAAGCATCCCATCATTATTTACAAAAAGGGTTTCTTCCTACATTTATTCACTTGTGTCTTTTCAACAATATGTAACTTTACATTAAATGAAATTGAATTTTCACTTGTTAATTGAAGGAGAGCTATTAAAAGACAAATTAAATGTTTATTTAAATTATGAAAATAATTCAGTTCGTAATTTCAAAAATCATTCGTCGTTAGTGTCATTTTATAAGGAATTCAAAATTAGAATCAATTTAGATTGATATTATGGATAACTGGGGTAAACAGTGTCTATGTGCTGGCCGCAATTCACATATTTGAATTATTTTCAGACCAATTGTTCTCTTTTCTTTTTTTTTTTTTTTTTTAGAAACTTGTTATACGTGTTGTTTGTTTGCAGTATTTGCTGTTTACTGTGTCAGATAGGACCTAATGTTGATTACCACCATTGTCGTATTACAACGTGCCTGTGTAAACTCTGCAGATTAATTGTCTCCCTGAGGGTAGCCTTCTCTAACTCATTAGTCCTTGATACGGGGCTAGGGTTGACAGCACTAGATGTGCGAGACAAACAAACCATATCGAAACATTTCATCGACAACGAGCAGTCCCAGTTACATTGATTTTGTAATCAGTGAAGCAATATACTTGTTTTTAAAGTAAGTAAGTAATTACAACCGGACGTGCCTACTACCGTCAGGAACTCCTGATTAACCTTGTTTTACTCTCTTGATCACAAACCGAAACTCATCTGGCCTTAATGTCAGAACATCAGCTGGCACGCAGACAGATCGAATATTTATTTCTTAATTTAATGTACTGTAATATAATAAATTTTCGCGGGGCTCAATTTTCATGGATTTTTTTTCAAAAGGAATATCATTTCGTGAAAATTTGCTTTCTTACATATACTTATTTCAAAAGTTTGTGGACTTATGAATTCGTGGATCAATGTTACCAAAGAAATCAAAGAAAAACCAATTCCCCAAGAAAAATTAATTTCATAGTATCTTTGTGACTTAAATGCTTTCATTATCGACGATAAATAACAAATTCATATCAATTAAAAATGCGCTGTAGTAAAGTATAATGTTTATCCTTTATAGTGCTTAATAATTACACCAAGGCATAAGGAATGGGTAAGCCGTGCTTAAATAAATGTTTCAAATGACAGATTAAAAACAGATTACGTAACAACGTTCGTCATTGTGTATTGAACGGTTTTAATTACTCATGGCTATCATATTTTTTACAAACTTTCAGAAGATACTGTTAAGTGGATGCGTGTCAAACATGGTATTGACATAAACTACAGTATACCTCAGATAAAAGCTTGTCACAGTTCTAATTATAGGTTTATGTTCTGTTAAGCAGTACGTTACTGACTTTTTAATTAGTACGGACAAGCGTTTGCTTTTGTTTTAAAGCTGTACAAAACAATTGTTTATCTTTTAAAATCAGTCTTAATTTAATTTCAATTATAGTTAGGCAAGAAGCATTTTTAATTCTTATTCAAATAGTTTTTCGCTGATATTAATTCCCATCAACACAACGATATACTTGTGACTTGAGACATCGACCATGTATATGTTTGAACAAACATGTAAGTAATGTATCTTTATTGTATTCACAAGCAGTGTATTTTTGTTTGTTTGTAACGTTGCACGTAAATAAAAGTGTACGAAACTCTCACTTGTGATGTTGTGTGTAAAGTTTTTTGTCTTCCTCAAACAAATTAAATCTACAAATCGCTTTATCTTCCAAACAATTATATTCTAATTTTGAAGTTTGAGCATAATATCTTTATATATATAACTTTATAAACACCTTGACAATGAACGCAAATGTGAGAGTCATCTGTTTTATTGACGATATCTGTCATGCAGTGAGAGTCGGGAAAAAATTATTGCCAGGTTGTACAAAAAAAAAAAAAAATGAAAACTTCGCACACGGATCATAATGGCTACCATGAACATACACATTCTGCGCGTTTTATACAGTCATGGAGTGATGTTTAAAACAAGTGTCTCTTTTATTGAAAAATTATTGATTTTCAGCTTTCAGAAAAGAACGTCGTTGAATAGTTTATGGACTATAAAGGTAACGGGGATGGTGTTTCAATTGCAAGGAATCCGTTCCATGCTTGCTTCATTTGTAAGTTTTGACAGCAAACATGTGATTTTTTTCGTCGTTGTACCAAACCATTGTCATATAGAAAGCCAAACAAATCAATAGTTAATTTGAAAACTCATTCAGCCCAAAAAGGTATAAAGATATGAGCGATTTCAAGAGAATGATGGAAAAATTTAACGGCCTTTATAATATCTCAATTCCTTATGCGATATAAGTTGAACGTGTTTAATGTAAATTAGCATACATTATACCTGTTTGTTCCATTGTTGCATACATTGCTCTCATTTCGGAACGTGACATTATTTACCTGGATTGACCAAGATTGACATGGAGACTGGTTGGTGAAGCAGAAGACGATTACTCTTTTTGAACACTCGGTCTTCTTCTTTTTCATGAGTCTTCGTGTAAATTTTTATTTTGCCTTATTTTTATAGAATTTCACTTTGGATTATGATTATGTTGACATATCGGTACTTTCTTTGTTGTTTATTGATAATGAAGGCAAGAATTTTTAGTTATCTGGTGGTTACTTACGCAGAAATTTGAAGAGGTCCGACTGTCAAAAGTGACAGAAATTCAGGATTTGCTTTCATCCGTAATTGAACTGACGCTTTATTGCATGGAGTTTACCACACTATTAATGTTAAAAGAAGTGTGAGGAATGAAACATATCTAAAAGCTTAATCTCCAGGACACGTAGCTTTTTCATCTTGATATAATATTTTTTTCTCTTATATAGAAATAATGATTTGTTTCTTGGTACGTCTATAATATTCAAACTGTTACTGTTTACGTTGAAATCCCTAACTTCGTGTATTTTAGAATCATTTTGTGTGAAGTATCAACTGGAAATTGCTGCTGTTTTCTTGAATGCCAGAATTCCATGATGGCTGCCAACTTTACGTTTCTTTTTCATTGTGTCTGGTAACCTAGTATTACTGAACAGATATTTTTATTCATATATTCATGCTTTGGTGTTTTCTTTTCCGAAACTAAATAAAAAAAACTGAACAAATAGGGGAACAGTATTCTTGGCCCTGTCGTCAGTCCTTCATTCAATATTAATATGGCTCCCAGTCCAAGGTTAATGATAATTTATCACTCTGGATGGTAACGATTTTATATAATGGATAAAATATTTGAAATTTGTGATCCACTTGTTTAACACTTGGACTGTGATTTATCAATATGTCCTTACCTTCATTTTAGTAGTGAAAATATTCTCAATATGCATCAATAAGAAATGGAAAGAAACAAATATCACTAGTGCTGCATCCTACTAATAGTCAGGTGTGTACACAGTCCCATGGTCGATTTCCAGTGCGATTCACAAATCAATATTAATATTCCTGTTTAGATATTTACTAACTAGTACATTTGTGTTTAAATTATTCTCCTCATTTTTACATTACAAGCGTATAGAACACAACCGATCAGTTTTAAATACGTACATCGTTTGAGTATCGATCGGTTTTCAGTTTAATAACTGATTCAAATAAATATACTTTGAACGAATTTATGTTGGCACAATCAAATTTCAGAGGTCAATAATTTAGCGCAATTCAGTGCCAATAACGCAAAAATAAGGTCACCTCTGATATTTAAGGTAAATATATAAATTAACGTTTATTATTATTAAACGATTTGTAAATTTAAATAAGTAACTTTAGTATTCTTTTCGAGTATGTATCTATTTTATTTCTATTCATTCAATCACAAAATTGAATTGATTCTTAAATTCGAGTTTTCTATTTTATTTTTATCTTATTCATTCAATCACAAAATTGAGCTAACTACTGCTTGTATGTATCGATATACTGAGTATTAATATACTCGCAGTGAATCAAACTAATACACATTCCCTAATTCCAAACATATGTCGGTATTACGCAGTAATGTGCATTTAGTACAAGCAGTGTTCAAGTTTCAAACAAATCATCATCATAAATTGTCTCTATAGCATTTGCTTTTTTATAGTCAACTAACCACTTTTATCCTGATGAGAATTCTCCAGTATCTGATAATGAGAGAATTATCAATTAAAGCACAAATGAGTGAATGCGCCACAATTGATCGTGTATTAAACTTCAAGATGGCGTCGTCTGGTCCGGAAGGAACTTCGGTACAAGTAATTCCGAATATAGAATCGACTCATATTCAAGAAATGGTTATTAATTGGAGGAAAAATGAAGTTTCTAACCAACCCTGTTGTCTCGGCTGCAGAACAAACATATGATCAGTATTCGAGTAGCACAATATTGGATCATTATCCGGTCATGGTGTAATTCTGAACGAGTAAGTACTACACCATGACATCTCAATGAGTTAGTAAACAACGTTGATTAGGCTAAATTTACCCACGCAGTAAAATATAGCACATGGGCATATAAATTAAACTACAATTTTAGCTCAATAATATGAAATCCGAATGTGATCACAGTAAATATTATCGAAAATCTTACCGCGGCTTGCTGAGCAGCGACAAGTACAACAATTTCCACAATATTCTATCAGAACTGTGAATCTCCCAATGTTGTCTGCAATATTTGAGATACTCTGTCACATAATATATGCAAATAAGACGAAATGACAATGGACGGTCGGCGGAACGAATCAATATTTTTGATTAATTTACAACCATGCCAAGAATTCTACATACAGCACACAGTATTGTAGGCAGCATGATTAACATTATGTTCGGCTATGAATGACGAAGTACACATACCCTTAAAAATGTAAGGATGATTCGGAAGGACAGGTATCCTGAGCTTCATTTACAATACCCGTCAAGTGAATCTAAGCCCATCCAAAAAGGCAAAGTGAGGCGTTCTCTAATGAGAAACAGTTTTAACCAGAACAATCCAGTTATTAGTGTAATATTAGTGTAATAACACTCGTTAGATATGAAGCAATAGATTCCTACTCTTCTGGAAGACCCGATACAACAGCGAAACAACCAGGCCTACCAACAAGCATCGAACACATCTAAATGCGTATCGCACGAGAAAAAAATATCCCCCAATGATACATGATGACCTTGGAACCTCAACATAATTTTCATTAATCTGCATCATTCAAGGCATTCTGCTGCAAGTGTATCGGTTAGCTGTCACGAAAATCGTATTTTTCACAAAACTGAAATCCAGTTTCTGATTGGCAACATCTGTGTTGAGTTGGGTGTTAAGGTCTTTTAATCGACTCTCGGCATACATATGGAAGGTAACTAACTGTGCCCCGCCGTTACCTGACTTGTTTTTGTTTTTATACGAGGCTGCATTTATCGAAAAGCCTATTAAAACAGGTTACAAAGACCTTGCAAAGTCGTTTAATTTCACTTTCAGATATATTGATGGCGTCTTGTCTTTAAATAACAAGAAATGTATTGATTACGTCCACCGTATATATCTACCTAATTTGGACTTTTTCACATCAGCCGCTCATCTCGATCTTTTCCTACAACGAAATCAACATGACAACATGAACAGATTTGCACCAAGCTGTATGATAAGCGTGATAATTTCGGTTTCCTGGTTGTGAATTTTTCAATTTCTGAATAGTTCTGAACATTCTTGCAACCCAACCAACGGTACTTATATGTCGCAATTGATTCGATATTCAAGGGACTGCTCCAATTATCGCGGTTTTTGTGTGAGATGTCTTCAACTGACGGACACAGGGTTTCAAAAGATGCAGGCTGGTGAAAATTATGGGAGAGTTTTACGGTTGTCATAGTGATCTTATTGAGAAATATTGTTTTTGTTTGATATGAAGCTGGACATGGTTGATGGTCGTTAGTTTGCCTGTTTATTCCGTTGTTGCATACATTGTTTCATTTGAGACCATAACATTACCTGCTAGGATTGACTATAGCTTACATGGTGCGTGTCAAAGATCAAGCAAAAGACGCTGACTCTTCCGGAACATTGTCTCCTTTACTTTTTTCGGGAGTCTCCGTGTGAATCTTTCTTTTGCTTACATTTTGTTTTATTGAATTGCATATCCATTCCATAGAAATTCATGATTTTATTGAATTTGCGTTTGGATTATGATTATGTTCACATGTTGGTATTTTCATGGGATTTTTTTTAAAGATGTTTCCTATGGACAATATCCAATGACAACACGTATACTTTTGCTAAAAAGTGAGCTTGAAGAACCTGGTTAAGTCTTTTACCTGTTTAGATAAAGTGAATTCAGTCCGGTATGAAAACAAAAAAAACAAGAAAAGGGTACAGTTCCATTGTGTATACCAAATATCTGTTTGAAGATATTAACACCACACTCCGTGAAGCTATCGTGAACGAGAACTTCAATCATGTTTCCATATCATCCTCAGCACATTTCATATTGGTACTACATGTGCTTTTCACTAAATACACTTCAGTGTAATACACTATCATACACTTTTATTGTCGTTCACATTTCTTTTAAAATACCTCAAAACTAGAAAATGCTGGCTTTGACTTGGTTTGTAATGTGATACGACAATGAACAAATGCAATATCAAATATTCTTATAAAGGAGATGTTTTCTTTAAGGAGAAGATGGTCACAATTGATCAAAATCTGCTTGGATATTCCAAATCCACACTCCGATTATCCCACTTCTCCAGTATATAGTATCAAAATTACACAGTAATCCTTATTTGATAGTACCAAGAATGATTACTGGATTTATAAAGCTCCATACTTTTACTTGCACTTATTTTAATAGTTCGTGGATAGAGAGTGTCCAAGAAATCATCGAAAATACAACCCTCACGAATATAAACTAATTTACAGCAATCGAGCTTAGTAGCAATGAATGTTATGTATATGGTTGTTTTAGAATGTAGGAATCCAACAGAAAAGAGATAGGTCTGTAACCTTGGCATTAAAACCTACACTCTTTCACAAAAATACGTAACAGATTAGTTTATAATTTTAATCAGATTGAATTGCGATACTGCAACACGAGTATCAAGTGGTTTGTATTTAGAACGAGAGGCAGTGAGAATGAAAACCTTATTATCACTCGAGAATGTGACATTTCTTGCTTGCGCTGGCCAAGACTTGCATAACAGGTTTTGTAAATGTAACACAAGACGCCTACACTTTCAGAACAACTGTACATTCTATGGCTTTACGTGTAACTTTTCTTTTGTTCGTTGAGTTATGTCTATATATCAGCATTAAAGTCATGTCGGAATGATATTTTTGTGCATTTTGTGCAAAAGTAGGGTTAATACGTAGTTCATCAGTTTAGCCTTCGGGAAGTAGCCAGTGTCAGCTTGATGACAGATTGGACTTCGGAGTCAGTCTGACGACGAATTATGTCCTATTATGTTATATTACGAGTATCTGCAATAGAACATTAAGTTGTACCATACTTGTCAAATACATAAAAATTATAACATTTACACACATTCGTACAAAAAACGTTTCATAAGAAGTCAAGTTTACAAGATTTTCATGATTTTTAAATTCCACATACAGAGCAGATTACACATGATCGGATCCACTGCAGATAAACTGAAATAATTAAGTGAAATAATTCTTCGTAAAAATTCAGAAGTAGTACACAGAATATTCATAATCAACGATATTTGATCATTAGAAAGGTTTTTTTTTCGTCACTATAAATTAGGCTAGTCTTAAGTATTATGAGCCTCCTTAATAACACGTGAAATGGGCCACATAGCGTGATATAAACAAGACATTCTTATCTAAAATGGTTTCATTTAGTCTTAGATGGGTGTTTGGATTATCTATATAATAACCTGATGTAGAAGCAAACGCCAGTTTCACGATTAACAGTAAAAAAAGTGGTTGTCTAGTATGGCTGTCCAGAAACATTATATGCAGTAAATATATCCTGTATTGTCTCATAAATGCTCTCTACAAAGTTACAATTTCCTGGAAATTCTACTACATGTAAACAATACCATCAGTTCATACACGAGCAAAATTACTATGGTTGCAGCAACGGAACTCATTATCACGCTAATAATACATTAGCTATAGTTTCAGGGGATTCGTTCAAGCTTTCACAAGTCCACTAATTATACGATTTTCATCATTCACGATCGGCAGAAACGGACGGAAAGATAATCCCGCCATTTTAACGATTATCCAAAAGATATATCGAACAGATAACGTACACATTGACGTCACTGTTATGGCCTTAGTAGATGGCACCCGAAACCGTTATTGTTCTGTTGACAGAAACGCCATACAGAGGCAATGTTTATAGATGCTGTTTGTCTTCTTCTAATGCATATAAAAAATATGAAGATGATGGTTGAGGTATGTAACAGCTTCCTAGATGTTAAAGATTCATCACCATAAAGCCTTCAGTCTCTTGTTTATTAATTTCGTTCCATGCCCTTAACAGGATATAACCTAGTGAACTGTTAGTAATGTTATTTTAGTGTGGTGATAGTACATCACATACGGCTCCTTTTATCATTACACTGTTTTGTTTCTTTTTTTAATTGTTTATTATTAATCTAGATTTTGACATTTCTTTCCGTTTATTTTTGTATCCCTCAATCGCCTCCTGGGTTGGCCCTTACCATCACTGGCAAGTTTAAGAAAGATGAAACAGCTATATGATGCAGTTTCATTAATCATTTCGTTCTATTGTATCAAATCTTAATGAAAATTAATTTTGCTTGTGTGTCGTTTCTATAGTTCTTTTTAAAAAGCTTAATTCAGTTATGTAACGGCTCATAACAACTTGATAATGTTTCATGATAGGTCATGGTTTTCCTGGTGCGTGATATTTAGCCTTTAATAAAGTTCACAGAAACAAAGGCGCTACTGTTGCTTACTTAGAATCAATGGGGAATTCAAGAAGGGCGACTACAGTGGTATGATTCAGTTAAATTTGATTATATTGTTTACTGGACAAAAAAGTCTAATTGATGTTATGTCTTTTGTACAAAACAGCAGTACAATAAAGTATGCTACATTTTTTCGGTTCTTTTGTATAATGAAGAAAGTCAGAATCAATCAAATACACGTAGTTAGAACTGAAAGAGATCAGGGTAATATTATATCATCTCTCATCAGTAATCCAATGCTTGCTAGGTAGCTTGTTGAGGCAAGATAGTAAAGCAAGTTTCAGAGCATATGCAAAACATCAACAACACTGGTCTTTCATGGAAGTTTTTAGCATAAATGTGTTCTACAGCGTTGAATTTTAACAAAGCATGGCCAGTAATGGTGTATATTGGAGTCCATAAGTTACCAAGAGAAGAAACGAAAATGATGATTGTAGTAACGTAATTGCCTTTCACTTAAGTGACCATCGTTGACCAAACGTGAAAAGATATGAAAAAGGTGACCTGCTTGGCTTCGTTATAACAATAAACTTTATTCATTTTACAACAATTGCGAAACAAGTTATTTCAACTTATACTAATCACTCTTGTTGGCCCGGATGTAAGCGCGCGAGGGGTCTTATTGTGGGAGGAAACCGGAGTACCCAGGGAAAACCCATGTGGTCGGGCAGGTGACCCTTACCTTTTCACGTCAGGAGTCGAACCTCGGACGACTAGGTGAAAGACGAGTGCGTTACCACTGCGCCACCCGGCCACCCGGTTTCGTTCTTGGGGTTTAATCAGGTATTCCGGTGCCCCTTACTGTAAAACCCCTGCATACTTCCATTCGAGTCAACAACAGATCAGTGTAAGTTGATATGAATAAAACTGGTTTTATTATTATATCTAGAGGCGAACATTAACCAATGAGATAAAAACAGACAGAAGAAAATATGAAACAAAAAATATTATCCAATGCTTTATAATGTATGAGATGCATTTTGAAGGCTTAGAATAAATTGTCACACAATGCTTACTCTTCGTGTTATATGTCGTTGGTGTCTGGTGAGTTTATCATCTTATGACGTCAGATGTCAATGAAGCATATATGATGCCGTTGTTGTATTTTTTCTAAATATGTATATATAAACAACCTTATATAATATGTAAATGTCTTGAATTTACTAAAAGTAGATTTATATATATTTATAATATAATTTCTGAAATACCAATAACATCCTTCTTATTTGACAAAGAGACATAGCTGATATATATTTATAATAGTGTGTGTGTGTGTGTGTGTGTGTGTGTGTGTGTGTGTGTGTGTGTGTGTGCCTAAGGGAAGCAACTCGTACTGCTTTACTAATTCATTCGGGAACTCTGTCGATCGCGTGCTAAATCATTACATGTATAACGTACTGATTTAGTACGAGCTGTAGGAAGAACAACGCACTTTATATATAAGTTATGGACGCTTTAAATCAGATTTATATTGTTGATGCTATAACATAGTTTTAGTTATATGAATAAATAAACATGGAATGTGTTAATTAAGTAATTTTCTATCTTTTTTTTCTTTTTTCTTTCTCTTAAAGTTGAATTTGCTATGCATATTGACTTTCTATTCGATTTTAGTTTTTATATTTATACGATGTTTATACAACTGTATCAACAACCGACAGAATGTTTATCATCAAAGAGTATAATTAAATATATGTATTTTTTTTAGTTTAAAGATGCATGACAGAGCACATCTTAAATTAACCCAGAAACGGGTCATTTCATTTCTCGCTGGTTAAAGTAAAATTGTAGAAATTTCCAACATATTCGACTGTGACATGTATACATTCCGTGAAATGATAAAGGTTTACACTCAGCTACAAGACTTACAAAATAGTTTCTTTCGATTTTTTTTCTCCGACCACTACACTGATATCATATATCCCTGTTACAATTCAGGTATATTAGTATATCAGATGTGCTGTTAATTCGTCTAACTTGTCTTTGACATTACATATAATTACATGTGTAATTATTCGTGCATTATCTCAACATTTTTGAACTAATGCCAAAAGTGTTTAAACATTATATGCATATTTGTATTACTAATAGGTGGCAGTATTTTTTTATTTTGGAAATTAATTAATTGACGGAAACTTAATGACGTGCTGTATATTATTAAACATGAGGTATGTGAGTAATTACTTACTTCAGAGTCTACTTTCAGTTTATATCTCAATATGTATTGAAGCCATTGGACAGAGTTATCACCTCCTGTTCGAGTTCTCTTGTATATCTAGACGGAGAAACTTAAAAATCATGGCGGACAACATGTGAAAGTAGTGGGTGTGTGAACATGTTAACGGTTGTATAGACATTTTAAATGTATATTTGCATTATATATTGGTATATTTAATCACCTAAATGGATTAAGATTCAAATGCAGCTATGGAGATTGACGAAGAGCACGTCACTACACTGCTTAGCATGGGGTTCCCTAGCGATATTGAGGTCAGGAAAGCCCTTCGCTTCGCCAAAAATGACCTCAACGATGCTGTTGCATATCTTACCAACGACCATTCCACATCATCATACGATACGTTAGATGATATTGAAATGAAAGATCTACATCCCAGAAGCTCACAGGCACCTGTTTACGGCCCCTCGCCACCTCCAAGCTACGACGAATGTGTGATTCCGGAGGTGTGTTATCCGGAAAAGCAACACTATGTTTTAACTGACCACTTAATTGATGGTCCAGTCTGTACCTATATACATTCTAAGTATTCGTATATATGTGATGCACATGTTCAAACAGTTGACTGTATATTCCATTGAAAATATCTAAATGTTAACGTTATCTGAAATACTTATAATTTTTAGAACGTTTAACAAAATATTTATATTGGAATACTACTGACCTATATATTACGATGCCATACATAAACAACACAAATCAAATCATATGCTAGCATTTGGTATAAAATGAATGCATCGTGGATCAGAAAACCTTTAATAAGATAATTATATCATTTCAATACCGGGATTTTTCCCATGCATTTGTAGGGCCAAGTTGTGGGTCCTATACCCAGTTAAGGAAATTTTCCTGTTGTGTGTATTTCCGTAAATTAAACCTGAATTTCTTAATCGGCAGTTTGTATGGAAGGGGAGAGGGGCACTATCAGAATTTTTTACTGTCATTTGAACCTTTGCTGAATAAATGGACAAACATTTACCCATAAAGTGATAAATAATAATTGAAAATTGTGGTTGCTTTTTCAGTTTTTTTTTTTACATTTTGCCAAATGCATATAACAGACAAAGCTTTAGTAATGTAATGCTAATTTCCAAAGTTGCTGTAAATTTTCAGCAAATTCTGCCACTGTTAGCACATGTACAAAGCCCAATTTCCAAAATATCTGACAAAAATCAGATACTCCTGTAAAAATCAATCTAACATTATGCCTACAAAATTATTTCTGTATTCATATATATCTAAAAACTATATAGACACATTTGCCTCTTGATAAGGTTTCAAAATTTTGTCTCTTAATATCATTGACAAGTCCTAGAAGCTAAGGACAAAACCAATTTTATTATACAGTTTAAATCATTATTTGGCACCACTGTATACAGTTCAAACTTTGTATTGAAAGATATGATTCACTTTTGTATTTTGGACAATCTATATGTTCATATTGATGTAATTCATATTGTATTTACATTGGTTTACCTGTTGTATATAAACATACCAGTCAGTGATGTAAAGGGCAGTAGGGCATTTGAACATAATTAATTGTGCAAACTGTTATTGTTATTTTTTTTTTTTTTTTTGTCAAAGCTCTCTTGACTTTGCTTTTTAGAGCCCCTGTCTTTGATATTTTGGTAAGAATTCCAAGAGGTATTCCATTCAGAATTAATATACAAATTATAGCACTTGTTGCCCTTGGTTATCTTTGATTGAATGTTTGATTTTATAAGGACATGAATTCATTCTTAGATATTTCAATAAATTTTTACCTAAATTTGTTCCCCAGGCCTTGGTATGAAATAAATGATGATTGCATATTAAAATGATACATACTATAATGTAGTTTAATATTTCAATTAGCCTAGTTTTCTGTTGATAAATACAACTACTTGAATTAATTTTCTTGCAAAAAATTATTTGTCAAGCATTAATTTTTTTGAACTTCATTAACAAAATGTGTACTTGGGTTTCCACTAGATATTAAATGCAAATAAACATTCTCTCTTTATATGGTATTTATTGTTTTACCTGTAGATGGGTTAATATAATTGAAGGTAGCAGATTCTTAAACTCCAGTTTCTCCTTTGAGTATATATATATATTTTAAAACTTATACATTATCTTTTTGCTACTGAATCTTTAAGACTATTAAAGAACAGACCAAGAAATGCTAACAGGAGCATTAGTATAATAAGTTAGTTAAGTTTAGGTTTTAGGTCACTGTGTTCTTCTTGAAAACTGATATTTGATACGCCTTATAAACTAAACTGATATCTGATACACCTTATGAACTAAACTGATATTTGATAAGCCTTATAAACTGAACTAATATTTGATATGCCTTATTAACTAAACTGATGTTTGATACACCTTATGAACTATGTGCCATAAAAAGTCAAATGTATTCTTGATTTTTCTTTGGTTTTGGAAAATAATCATGGAAAAGCTAGTCTGTTTTCAGCTGTAAAACAATGTGAAAATCACTGTTTGATGATGAAAACTCTGCCAGACTTAGATATATGGATTCGTTATGTTTGATTTAACAAGCAGACTAGTCTCCTGGCTATTCTAGTAGTTCATGTGATACCTTGTCTTGTAGAGAACAGATGTCCAATCTGAGAATGGTGGTGGAGAAGGTATGGTGGAGGAACTCAACCCTCTGGAGTTTCCAGTCACTAACCTGTATGAACTGGAAGGGCGAGTGTTTGCTGAACAGTGGTCAATACCCTATAAGAAAGAAGAATCTTTAGGCAGATGTCTTTTGGCAGCTACCAGACTTGCTGAAGCTAGTGAGTTTCTTTTTCCAATACTGTAGTTCCACATGGTAGTTCCACTGATCTAGAAATCAAAAGAAGCTCCTAACTTTTGTTAAATTCAATATTTCTATTAATGTAATATTGATCATAGATATACATTGTATCAGTCTTATTGAACTCTGTATGAGGTAGAAAATTTCTTTAGAAGCTCAGAATTGCTGCTTAAACCATGAATATGTTCTGTCAATAAGAAATGTAAATTTACACTTATAAGCACAACATGAGTATAAATGGCAAAATTTATGAACTAATGTATACTTTTGTTTTCATGATTTTTTTTATCAAGTGATCTAATTCCTTTGATAACTATTTTCAATAGACATGGCTGACAATGATGAACACTGTAGACGTTTTTTAGAAAGATGTATGCCAGAGTCATTCCAAAAGGTAAAATAATTTAAAGAGTGGTTAGAACATTGTAAAAATATCAGTATTGTAAGAACTGCATATCTTAAGAATGTTCCACTAAAGTAATCAGGAAATTTTATACATGATGCGAGCTAAAGGAAATGCATTGTGTGTTACATGTGTTTGATTACATATCAAATTACATATGTAAATTAATTCTCTCACTGGTTCTTTAGTAGATATTTAACTGGAATAGCCCTTATGATTTCTTTGTGGTAAATAGCTGATCTATTAATAGACCACAAAAACATGTTAAGAATAGATTTTATTCCTTCTTTTAAAATCTTGAAATCTTACTTTTATGTGAAAGGTTATGAATTTCAATTTGATAAACATGCGTTGTGTTTTGTTATACAGTTGGATAGACTAAAGAACTCTTTCACAATAGTGAAAGAATTTACAAAGTCAATTAACTAATGGGTTATGTTCATATTAAAAAAAAAATGTTTATTTTTTTTTCTTTGTTTATTTTTTTTGAAATAATAGCTGATGACATATTCTGCTGTTCATCGATGGAATGCGGAAATTCAAGAAGGAATTTTTAACATGCTGCAGCTATTTATTGACCTAGTGGCCACACGGCTACAGTACTTACCAGTGCCTATAAACCTTCTAGATGTCCTAACAACAGTAAGTAGTCACTTCAGGTTCATTGTAAAATGTGTGTGATAATTATTTATCCTGTGTTAACTTCAGGGGTTCAACACAAAATGTCTGATTTATCGTCAACATATGGGCTTATTACAAAGTAATGGAATCATGGGTAGTTTCACTGAATAGCAATGTAGATATAGATGGGCTTATCACAAGGTAGTTGCAGTTTTAAGACGGAACATTGTCTTTGAATAATTATTGGCTTTTCCACACCTGTGCTATTGGTAACCTTAATTTTCACCTTCAGCTTTCAAAATGTTTACACATGAGCAAGCTTTGAAATTGAAGATATACTATTATTACAAACAGCCCTGCACCTGTCCTGACATTACATGTTGCTCTGTAGATACAATATTGAATCTACACAACAAGAGATATTTGACAAACATATAGGTAGAAATGCTACCAATCATTGACAGTACCTTTGTTCAATGTAAGTCACTACTACAGACTCAAACAAAATTTTGACTCAATGAAATTTGAGTGATCTGAACTAAAATTACAAAAATATAAAAGGAAAAAATTGGGACTTGGAAATTATTTCGACTCAAACAGAATTTCGACTCAGGCAATTTCGAGACAACAAGCTTCAATTGTATTTCTATTTTCTAATGTCCCTTGAACCTTTATTTATTTTCACTACAGTTTATTCTTGTATGGTTCATTTTAGTAGGAATTATCCTCACATTCTATTGGCTTGGCTTGTAGTGAGGGAAATAAGCGACCGTGTCTGGGCTGGCATTCAAACAACAACTGTCATTTTCACGTGCATATCTGACTAAGTTCATTTCATGTATAATGGTTTCTTTATATTGACTTTGACCCTCTGACTATGATATTTCTCATCAAACCCTCTGTCCATGAGAATAAGAGAGATAATTCTCATCAAATATATCACTCCAGTTGATATCAATCTGTGTTTACAATATATTGAACCTCATATCAGCAAAAAAAATGGTGTGTGAAATATTGGGTTCGAAAGACAATTAAATGATAAATATATATGTATATGTATATCTGTTGTAATTCAGATATAGATCTGTTTGTATGCTTTAGTATTAAGAAAAATACAAGGAAAAAGCATGATAGAATATTGCCTTATTTTACTATTTTGCGCAAAGTTCATATTCTGTCAGTCGGAACACAGGAGACATGGTATGGTTGTTTCTTCTTGTTGTTCCTGTAAGGAGTTATTTCAGACAAGGGATATCAAACCTACTTGTATCAGTATGATGTCTCATTAATGTATTACAGTGGAGCTCTATGTTATTGTCCTTTCTACACAAGGCTACTTACAATGTACTTGTAATCGAAGAAATGGCATGAAGATTTGTTGACAAGAAGTAAAATTCAAACATGATTTATCCTATACTGTAGTTAATTGTCAATCAAATTTCTTTCAGGCTTTTAACAAGGACACAGAGTATCACTACAAGAACCGATCTCGAAAGGATAGGACATACTGGGATGACAAACTGGAAGGGGGACAACTCTTCACCACCAATACTGGCTACAAATCTGCTCAGGTTTAATTCCCAAACTTCTTGAGTTTATTCTTCTTATTTTCGGGTTAAAAGTCATATGTTGGTATAAATATCTTCGTAAATAGCCAGCTTTAAATCATAGTCTGTTTGTTGCTAATGAGGGAATTCTTTCTTTTAGAATGTACATTTTACAGAGTGAGTTGAAAAGTTTTGTTGCAGGCAATGTGTGTCTAAGTTGAGATGTATAGTGGCTGTAGTTTTTCATTTTCATTTTCAGGATACGTATGGTTGGCTGTCCCATCTCATCAACAGGGTAATTATATTTGACATGTGATTTATAAGTGTGAAGTAACATAAAAATGTTTAGGATAATGATATAAATAATCTGTAAAGTGTTAGGTTAGATACATTGTTACCTGAAATTTCCTGTTGAAAGTATCTTTAATGTGTTCCCTCCATTGTTAGAAAAAAATCAAATGTTTTGTTGCATTATGCTAAGGCAGTAAGACAAATCTTTTGTGATATATAATCAAAGAGTTGTTTGAAAATGAGTTTAAATCCATCATTTTGATTGTTTCCATTTTGCAGTTTGCAATGAAAAAAGGTTTAGAACATGTGAAGAATCTGCTGGAAAATGAAGAAATGGATGCTCCAGTATGTATGCTATAATTTTAATTAAGATTGAAAACATAATATCAGTTATCAGTCTTTTCAGTGACTTTTCTTTTTAATTCCTATAAAGCTCATATTTTCTGCTATACAAATATTCATGTTTGAAGAACTTTGGTTGTGGTTTAAAATTTGTTTAAATGGATTTTATTTGTCTCAATGATGAAGGTATCGCCTGAAGAGTAATCCTGTTTGAACTGGTTTTTTTTTTTTTTTGCAGTCGATGGCAGCCCTACTGCGACCGTTTGGAACATGTGCAGAGTTCCTAAATCCTGGATCAGTCTCAGAGATTCTAGCTCCTGGGATGGAAAGATCCATCAAATATGTCCAGAATCTCGAAGAGAAAGACTTCAAAGAAAAGGTTAGTAGTAAAAACATTGATGGAAATGAAGGAATATTACAATGTGATTCAGCTATAATTTTATTAAACTTTGTAAACAGACTTTGATAGCAAGATTTACTTAATGTGCAGATCTTGTGACTGGTGTATACCCATTATGTTTTCTTACACTGTAATTTATGAAAATTAATTCATTAATTATTAAATTCAGGTTCGGTTATTTCTTTTGAGCCATGAAAAAATTTGATTTCGAAGATATCAGACCTCCTGACATTTATTTATTTTCAGTAGTATATTTTGCCAAAATTTCTATAGAGATGCTTGATGCTTTTTATCTGTACTGTAAACCATTATGAAAAAAGATTCAATTGGTTTTTGTCTTCCATTGGTTATTCCCACTGAAATGTGGAGGGAGCGGTGTTAGAATGCCAATCAGTAATATTTGATATATTTAAAAAGTTCACAAGAATGCAAAAATATATTTGTGATATTGACCAAGTGCCATTATCAAATTGGCTAATTAACAGGCTTATTGACAGTTGTTGTTTTTTCTGTCAACAGAAGGTGGGCTATGTCTCGGACCTGCTAGCTTCTATGAAGTTGTTATGTATCCAGATGTGGCCACAGCACACCGACTCCTTGGATGACCTACGTCTGGAGATAGCTCTACGGATGCTCAAGTCTCCACACTTTAATGCTAAAATGAACTCTCTGAAAGAGGTACATAAGACATGCCAATATATTTGAGTCCGTAGTGATCAAAGCTACTAGAATAGGAATATATTGGATGTAATTTCCATTGAGACATTGTAAATGTGTTTCTGGCAGTTGTATAGGATATTCATAATGTTCAAAAATTATTTTAAAGTTTTACACCATAATCTTATAAAATGTCGAGCTCCGACTACATTGTTCTTTCATGTTGACATTCAGTTATCATGGTTTGTCCAACTTTAACAAGAACATACACATGAAATTTATATGTATTCTCAGTTGACAACAGAACAACAAACAAAATGTTGAGACTAGCTATAAAGATCAATATGGCAAGTCAGGTCAGTGTGATGATAACTTAAAAGTTTGAAAAGTATAACCAATGAATTCAGATTTTACAAAGGAATGTTAAATTTTCATAGAGGATCTTGCTACATTATTTTCATTGCGTGTGTGTATGTGAAAAACATATGTTTTGAAGTTTTGATTTGTTTTGATTTTGATACATTTACTTTCACTTTTTTTTATTCCAATTCTTATATTTATTTTCAGGTCTCAAAACTGATAGAGGAAGCTGCCTCCAGTAAAGTGCCTAAGACAGCTATTCCTCCTCGAAAGATCTCAGATTGGCTTGTGGAACACAAAGTTTTGTCAATAGCTTTAGAAGGTACGTGGATAGAACACAAAGTGTTATCAGTAGCTGTAGAGAATATGTGGATAGAACACAAAGTGTTATCAATAGTTTTATAAGGTATGTGGATAGAACACAAAGTGTTATCAATAGCTTTATAAGGTATGTGGATAGAACACAAAGTGTTATCAATAGTTTTATAAGGTATGTGGATAGAACACAAAGTGTTATCAATAGTTTTATAAGGTATGTGGATATAACACAACTTCAACTTCAGAACATTACTTGACAA
This sequence comes from Ylistrum balloti, assembly GCF_031769215.1. NCBI lineage: Eukaryota > Metazoa > Mollusca > Bivalvia > Pectinida > Pectinidae > Ylistrum > Ylistrum balloti. The sequence continues at coordinate 20,630 of NW_026782697.1, read as the reverse complement.
AACCAACTGTCAGTTCTGATAATGGGAGTTAATTATTGTTATACACATATTGTTAATAGGTAACATCGACCAAACCCAGTACTGTGATAAAATAAAGGGAGTCGTCGACTACATTGGGGCAGAGTTATCCACTGATGAGCTGACCATGATCTGGAAAATGCAGGTGTGTGAAGTATTTATCTTTATAGTTAATTTGTATTTGGATAAATTATTACTAAATAAGTAAAAACCATTACTCCTCAAACAAATCTGAATGTGGAAAGCTTGATTTCTAGAATGATGTGTAAAGGCTAGAATTGTTTTTTATTTCAGTTACGACAAACAAATAATGTTACAGACAACATCCATTCCATCATCGCAGCAGCAGCGGTCAAGTTTGATCACACACTGCTTGACCACTTGTTTCTTCTTATACACATGGTAAGTCTTTCTGAAACACTTTTCTATTGAGGGTTTGATAATGTACAGTCATATCCATATATCATATACTGTCATATCTTAATCTGCTTTAATATACCCACACGTGAAGTTTATACGTGTCTTTTTTCCTGGGGAAGATATTTCAGTTTTACAATTTGTAAACATCTTATTTTTCATGCTGTATATATGTAGATAATATTATTGACTGATTATTGATTTGATGAAATGTGATCTTGCAATTTTTCTGATTGTAGAAATGGCAAGAAGATAACGATAAGATGCGGGAAAAGCTGCTAAGCTTAATTGGAAAGATTGGACGAGATGCAAGAGAGGTTAATAGTACAACAAGGGTAAGGAAACACTGTTTTTGGGAAACCTTATTTGTTTAATCAATTTAAAACAAATCAAACTAATGAAAAATTTTTGTATAAAAAAAATGCCATTTTCTGAAAGTTTGTATGTGGGAATTTTTTGTGTTCACTAAGTCTGGATTATACAGCCAGTATATTAAAGTAATATCTTACTATTCTTAAAACTTTAGTCTTTCAAGAAATATTTACACTTCTGCCAAGTTATATCTGATCACACAGACAATATTTCCACACCTGCCATATATCTGATAACACGATCTTGTGATACAATCCTAATTGACCTTTGAATGTATAGGTTCTGGAGTTACTATGGGACTTATCCCATCTGCCAGCCCTGTCAACACACCTGATAGAGCAGGCCCTAGAGGAACACCTGGCCATCCTCAGTGACTCCTTCAGTGTGAAGGAGCAGGAAAAGAGAAAATATGTTGTCAAATGTGTGGAGGACATTAAAAAGGTTAGTTTCAATTCCATCAAATGGGAATGAGGACTTGTGTGCAAACTTATAATCCCGAGTTTTAGCTTTGATTTGTTGTTTTCATAACAGCAACACAAAATGTACTTGAAAGAAAGTTTGACTATGTGACATTGAATTTCTGTGATCCAAATGCATTTTCATTTGATTGAAAGTGACATCCCATGTCCACCTATCGAGGAAGAATATTTGTTTAGATTCTTCTGAAATTTGTTTTTCTTTTTTTATTTCTTTAGGGTGCTTGTGTATTACCAGCCTTGAAACAGTTGTTACACATTTGTAAAAACATCTTAAAGCAGTGCATTCAGAAGTCAGATAAGGTAAGTTGTCATAACAACTGTCCTGGATATGGTGGTTTGTGTCTGCACATATCTGCGAGAACTTAATGTTTTATTAGGGTACTTGGTATTTGCATGACACTCCACGTGATTTTTACGACAGCTAATCATCAGTACCAAGTGACATACTCTGCAAAATCTCATCATAACGACAAATTGCAAAATTCTGATTTGTTGTTGTTTTATGATCGATTTTAGTGTAATACTGCATTCTTCCTACAATAAGTCTAAGGACCAGCACATATCTTCGTTCTCAAAGTTATGCCCACACATACTGTGAATGTGGTCAGTTTTATGGGGGTTTATTTCGCAATTTCAATAAGCAAACTTAATGAGGATGGATAATTTTTGTGATCATTGTGCTTTTGGGTACTTAATGTATATTTTGCGAAGTATGTAATACATCACAAATTCATATGCGTGGGTGAAATTTTTATGGCTGAATGACTTCTGCATATTTAGTTTAAAATTCCGTCACTCATAAGTTTCCACATTTACTGTAGCCTCTTTCTCAAAGTTGTGGGATAGGTTCATTACAGGACAATAAAACAGCATTTGTCGATAGTTCTACACATCAGTAATAGCCATGGGTGGGGTTATAAGCAGATCTAGCTTTTTTACCCAACAAAAATGGTATTAGACACTGAAAGATTAAGTAGATATAACAGAAAAAGCAGAGGACCAGCAATTTACATTGGGGCAGCAAATCTCTATATTTGTTTTCTCCCGTGTGTGTTGCCCCTGCCATGTCATGGCCAGGAGTATATAGTGTTACTCTTGGCTATTGCACTTCCCCATCTAGACTTTGACATTTCTTTAGATCACAATGATTTTCTTTGGTCACCTCAGAGGTTCAAAATTTAGGCCCTTAGCATCCATGATGAGTCCTGGGAGGACAAAAACAGTTGTATGAAGCAGTTTACCTCATTGTTTGACTCTACTTGTAAACTCAATACTTGCCTTAAAAAGGTCTGTTCACTTGTGTCTTTTGTGCAACCTTTGGGTATGTTTGTATTGTTATTAGTGTTTTGCTTTTTAATACCATTAAACATGTTCGCCTCTTGTTGATAGGGTATTCTCCACGAACTCAACAAGAACCATGATGTCATCAAGCTGGTTACCAACAGTCTAGTCAAATGTCACAAGCTGGCTGTGGCAACAATGAACCATGATGTCATCAAGCTGGTTACCAACAGTCTAGTCAAATGTCACAAGCTGGCTGTGGCATCCACAGGGGATGGTCAACTTAGTCAACACACCATTGTTGATGGGCGTTACATGCATTCTGAGGTTAGCCTTTTTTTGTTTTGTTTTTTATTTTCATCAACCAATCATCAATTTTACATTGTTTCTTCCAAAGATTTGATGATATACTGTCACCAAATTCAATAGTTGCTCCTAACTGATGATATTGATGTTTGTCAAGTGTTTTTATACTCTCCAAAATGAATTTGGGGGTATACTAGAATGACCTAGTCTGTCTGTCTGTTTTTCTGTCTGTCCGTCATCTGCATTTGTCGTCCAGAGAAGTCCACCTAAACCAGTAAAATGATGTGCATTGCAACTCTTTTATTTTTTTCATTGTATGTAATGGCTACATATACTTATATCTGCTGCCTAGTAAAAATTACAGAAATTATGGATGACAAAAATCATAGAAAATTATTTAGGAATGTTGCATTGAGAAGGTTCCAGATTTGTTTTAATATCAGCACATATTTTGAACAAGCAAGAGGTTTAGAAAAATGACATTTGACCAGTGGCATGCTAGGATAAAGTAATTACATTAGTTTAAAGCACTCAAAAACAATGTTGGCACCTATTGTATTCAACATGTATGACATCTGAATTTGTGATCAAATCTAACGTGGGTCTGAGAAGATTGAAATACATGCCTTTTAAGTAAAGATTACTTATAATTTCATGTTCTGTAATAATGGAATCATTTATTTTGTACAGTACGTAACAAATCACTTGAGTTTCCTCCAGTACATGTTGCAAGAAGGTGCCCTCTATCTCCCATGGAGCCGGGCACGAGATATCTGGGGCACATTGATCGGCAGTTCAGAGGCATGTGACTGGGACAGAGAGGTGAGTTATTAAAATGAAGTGTTTTTGTTTTATGTTAAATTGATTAAAACAAAAAAAGAAAAAAACCTTTGTAGAAGATAGTGTTATGGAGAATTTAAGAATCTTTTTTAAAGGTACCAAAATATACTTGCTTTGGAACAAATTATTGAAGTGCAGTTTCGTTGGTAGGAAAAGGCTGAATTTTGTTAACATGAATAGAGGTGAAGATGAATTGTTTGTCTGGTTAATCTTCTCCCTAGGATATAAGGAGTTTTTTCGGCCAATCACAATACTTTGAAACATCTCAAAGAAATGTTGATTTTTACCAAATTATAACCAATTTTAAGCAAATGATAATAAGAAGTTGTTTTTTGCAGACCTGTTATGACTGGTTCAGTCATGGGCTTACAGATCTGGAGATGGAAACACAAAGCCAGTTGTTTCAGAAGGAACTTCTGAAGCTAGACCCTGCTAAGCTCAGTGAAAAAGGTAAGTTTGCACTTGACCCATCTAAGTGTAGTAGGTAAAAAATAATGATGGTAGAAGGATCAGTGATAGGCATTGCTTTAATTTCTTAATTTCTTTGTTTTATGTTTGTTTGGATGCCACCATGGAAACAAAAATCCAATTGAATTGGGCTTAAGTAGAACAATGTAAATTTTCTTATTTTCAAATTTTCTGTAGTCATGACAACCAGATATTTAAAGAGTTTAAAGAGTACATGACTTGCTATTTATAGACATAAAAAGTTACCTTAAACATTCATTTGATTTTAGGTTTTACCTGTTTTAAAAGCTTCTTTGAAAACGTCAACAAATTTGAACATCGCCTTAAATCTGATGGGAACAAATTGGTAAGTGGTAGATGATAATTGGTATGTATGGTTTGGTAAGTGGTAAATGATAATTGGTATGTATGGTTTGGTAAGTGGTAAATGATAATTGGTATGTATGGTTTGGTAAGTGGTAAATGATAATTGGTATGTATGGTTTGGTAAGTGGTAAATGATAATTGGTAGGTATGGTTTGGTAAGTGGTAAATGATAATTGGTAGGTATGGTTTGGTAAGTGGTAAATGATAATTGGTAGATATGGTTTGGTAAGTGGTAAATGATAATTGGTATGTATGGTTTGGTAAGTGGTAAATGATAATTGGTAGATATGGTTTGGTAAGTGGTAAATGATAATTGGTAGATATGGTTTGGTAAGTGGTAAATGATAATTGGTAGGTATGGTTTGGTAAGTGGTAAATGATAATTGGTAGGTATGGTTTGGTAAGTGGTAAATGATAATTGGTATGTATGGTTTGGTAAGTGGTAAATGATAATTGGTAGGTATGGTTTGGTAAGTGGTAAATGATAATTGGTAGGTATGGTTTGGTAAGTGGTAAATGATAATTGGTAGGTATGGTTTGGTAAGTGGTAAATGATAATTGGTAGATATGGTTTGGTAAGTGGTAAATGATAATTGGTAGGTATGGTTTGGTAAGTGGTAAATGATAATTGGTAGATATGGTTTGGTAAGTGGTAAATGATAATTGGTAGGTATGGTATGGTTTGGTAAGTGGTAAATGATAATTGGTAGGTATGGTTTGGTAAGTGGTAAATGATAATTGGTATAATTGGTAGGTATGGTTTGGTAAGTGGTAAATGATAATTGGTAGATATGGTTTGGTAAGTGGTAAATGATAATTGGTAGGTATGGTTTGGTAAGTGGTAAATGATAATTGGTATGTATGGTTTGGTAAGTGGTAAATGATAATTGGTATGTATGGTTTGGTAAGTGGTAAATGATAATTGGTATGTATGGTTTGGTAAGTGGTAAATGATAATTGGTATGTATGGTTTGGTAAGTGGTATGGTTTGGTAAGTGGTAAATGATAATTGGTATGTATGGTTTGGTAAGTGGTAAATGATAATTGGTAGATATGGTTTGGTTAGTGGTAGATGAAAAATGGTAGGTATGGTGTGATAAGATGAAAGGTAGGTATAGATTGATAGATGGTAGAAAATGAGTAAATGGTAGATGATAACTGGTAGATAAGATTTAGTAAGTGGTAGATGATAACTGGTAGGTAAGATTTAGTAAGTGGTAGATGATAACTGGTAGGTAAGATTTAGTAAGTGGTAGATGATAACTGGTAGGTAAGATTTAGTAAGTGGTAGATGATAACTGGTAGGTAAGATTTAGTAAGTGGTAGATGATAACTGGTAGGTAAGATTTAGTAAGTGGTAGATGATAACTGGTAGGTAAGATTTAGTAAGTGGTAGATGATAACTGGTAGGTAAGATTTAGTAAGTGGTAGATGATAACTGGTAGGTAAGATTTAGTAAGTGGTAGATGATAACTGGTAGGTAAGATTTAGTAAGTGGTAGATGATAACTGGTAGGTAAGATTTAGTAAGTGGTAGATGATAACTGGTAGGTAAGATTTAGTAAGTGGTAGATGTATAGAAAACAGTGTCACCACTCCACTGAACTTGGATTAAGAGTGCATTGTTTGGACTTTATTAAAATTACAATATTAACTTTGACAGGTTGTAGAGAATATTTAATTGTTTGGAGCTGAATATATTTATGTTATTATCTTTGACAGGTTGTAGAGAAGAGTGAATTGTTTGGACTGGACTATATTTGGGAGATCTGCTTAAATACACCTGATGAGTCGATAGCAAGTCAGGCCATTTCTCTGCTTTTGTCAGTTCTCTACACTAACTTGGCACCAAGACTTAAAAAGGTAGGTCAAGGACAAGTACATGGGCAGCTTGTTGTAGTAGGTCAGAAAGTCTAGCTTACTGTACGCAGGAAATCTTTAACTGTAGTTGAACTTCTGCCCTTTTGTCAAGAAGCAAAAATGAAAGATGTGCAGAAGTTTCAGGTCGAAGTTTATATCTTTGTTTGTAGGCATTTAAGGCAAATTTCTCTCTTTATGAAAATGAAAAGTTTTCAGTGAGGATGCACATATTTTCTTATATGAATTAGTTTACAGTAAATTCATAGTGCTATATCTACTCCCAGTTTGAGGAGCATTACATTCTAACTATATTACTTACTGAAATGATTGCAATAGAAGTGTTATGTTTTGGTGCTTGGACTGCCCTTTTGAATTTTTCTAGGACCCTGTGATACTACACAAGAAATTCAAAGCTGACAGCAAGAGTAGACTGGAGGTATGTTTCTAGGGTTGAATTATGAGAGGATAGGTAAAAAAAATCAATGTTTTGTTTATCTGTTTACAATCTGAGGGAAGAAATTTCATTATTGCTTTAAATTATCTTTGATTTTTCATGTAAATTTATGCTCAACATCAGTTGTAAATTGATTTATTGAGGAAACCATTTATTTATACTGTATCTGTTAAAATGAAATACAGATGATATCTACACGACTACAAGATGATACCAGGAAATAAAGTATATTTAAAATGAGAGGAATCATTTGGATTTATTCCAGATATGTAAGGTAAAGAAATATCTTTGTATCACTTGATATGTGGGAGTTTTTGAAATGTTTCACCTAGAAAGGTGCTGATACAGTTTACCCAGATCTCATACATTGTTAGGCGTTTGGTGTTGGATTTTCTGACATTTATGTCATGTTTCTTTATAGGCGGCCATGATTGGTATAGGGGGCACTGTGATAGCTCAGTCCATCTCCTGGGCAACCAAAACTCTCACAGCTGCTATTGTACCAGAAGTAGCTAATGTGCCTTTACCCTCTCGGTAAGAGTTTTTTGAATTTCTGCTATGGGGAGAAGGAGAGTGTCATATAGATTGATCCATGGTTCGGATCAATATCATAATCTTGAGAACCTTTCCTTCAAATCTTGTAGACATTTTTTAGGGTTTTTTTTTCAGTTTTTACACCTTATTTCCCAACTAATTTTTGCAGATTTTCCATTTGATCAAATGCCACATTAATAAATTTGTTTTAGAAGGTGTAATCTGTAGAAATGTTTAACTTATCAGAGTGGAGCAGTAAAAGCATAAAACTCAGGTGGATGATGTTTAATATCTTCTTACCTGGTAGCTGGTGCGATATAAATCCTACACCATCGACTAGTGGTCAAATTTATTGTGATTATCGTCTGACGATGAAAAGGAACAACGTTCTTATTATTATCATTAAAATTGTTCATTACGAACTGATGAAAAACATAATGCTACATGAACCAGAATAAAATTCCTTTTTAAACAAAACTATAACTGAATGTATTTTCCTGTTACATACTGTAGATAGGATAACTAAACAAATTTGCTGTTGTAAAATCTGTCGTACATGTCTTTCAGTAAAATGAATATTGATGGTCTTGCTAAATAAATAGTAGCCAATACTTTGTTTGCTTTATTTTAGGAACATCAAGCTGATGAACATTGAGCGGTTGATGTGGATCGCTGAGGAGTATGTGTTAAATGTAGAGGAGACACATCACACGACTCGCACCATCCTCCCCCACGGTGCATCCTTCCATGGACATCAGATGAACCTCACTGTAATGTCAGAATCACCCAAACAAGAATTCTTACTTGTGGTGAGTTATCAGACCTGGCTTGAAATATATACACACCACCTGTAATCAATGCTATCACACACATGAACACTAAATTCTTTTTAAATCTTCATTCATTCTTAATAGTTTTATGATACTACATTTTGTCTCTTCAGACCTTATGTCTATCAAAGGAAATTTAGGTTTGTTAAACCCTACTGTTTATGTTAATTACTCTTGGTGATTCCTGTCCAGCTCTTCTCTTAGTTAAATGATTTACTGGAAGAGCTATGATTGAATTTCAAAGGTATACAATAGCAAACAGGAAAAATAGTTCAATCGTATTGCAGCATTTGAAATTTTGTTAAGATTTACAACTGATAGGCAACACGGGAACCTGAATTATTTTATTCAGTATCAAAGTTGTTATGAAAAAACAGAGGAATTGACAACCTCAAACCTGATTGAAGAACATAGCAACCATCTGAGATGGCAAACATTACAAACCTTTGTGAAATATCAGCTTTACTTCCATTACTGATAATGAATATGTATAATTGTCTCGGTATACAAGCTGAATTATTTCTATCCTATTGAAAACTTTGCCACAAATTTGAACGATCACCTGCCTTTTGAAACCTTTGTGAGACATAGATCAGGATTATCATATGCCTGTTTAAATCTTTGTTAGACACAGATTTGGACTGTCATATGCCTCTTGAAATCTTTGTTAGGCACAAATTTGGACCATTATATTCGTCCTGAAACCTTTGTCAGACACAGATTTGGACCATTACATTCATTCCGAAACCTTTGTCAGACACAAATTTGGACCATTACATTCATCCCGAAACCTTTGTCAGACACAAATTTGGACCATTGTATGAACCAAATCTTGAAAGTGTATGATTTGTATTTTGTTTACTTTCTACAGTGTCATAGTAATGAAACTCTTGGATCAATCCGGTCAAAAATATCCAGCAAATTACGCCAGACCCCAGAAAACATACAAGTGGTTGCTCAGGACAAAATGGTAAGGAATCAATATTTGGTTTTCCTTTTGCTTTCCTGCTTCGCACTGTTCAAGAAAATGAAAAGATTGTATTAGTAAATTTAATTTTTAATATTCATAAAATGCTTGTATAGGAAATGAGTCTGAATTGGAATTAGTCACAAATCATCACACCAAAAAAAGTTCCTCTAGTTATAATTTGGTGTTTCATCAATAGCTCATCCAGAGCAAGTCTTGCTTCAAGTGATTACATGTGAAATTCAGCTTTTAATCATACAAGTATTTAGATTGATTTAGGAATTATCATAAAACAGGTTTTGATAATAATGTTAGACACACTTTCTTTAAGCTTGGGATTAACGACGACCAGAAATTACTGAACCAGCTAGAAATTGAAGACAATCAGGTGATTCAAGTAAGGCTAGCAACATCCTCAGCTCTCCAATCATCACAAGTCAAGGAGGTAAGTGAACCTAAACAGAATCATCATTACTTAATGAAGGGTAGCCTCATGTTTATGTACAATGTTTTGTTTTGTTTCACAAAAAATGTTGAATTTTCATTGGTTTTGCATGTTATGGTGTTCATAATATTATGTCGAGGATTCCTTAATGATTTAACAGGGAGCCAACTCATGAACTTTGACCTCCAAAAAAAGATGTTAGATTATCGGTCAATGGTTTAACAATAAGGGGAGCATTTGCTTGTACATGTATTGCAGTAGACATCACTCCATACTACCAGACATGACCTTATCATATATTACAATACAGCACAGTACTTTGGTTTCCATGGTTTCTAACACTCAGTTTAAAACCATGGTTACTAACACTCAGTTTAAATTGCAAGTTAAATTGTAATGTAGTTTCCAAAAATCTAGATACAACATTAATTGAAAAAATAATTTCACAATAGCCTTACTCTGTTTTTATCAAAAAGATATTTTCTGATGAGGAAGGTATCAGAAAATATCCGGGTTTTTTTGTTGTCATGGACTGATATCTATATGTAATATTATGTTTTACTGATTCTGAGACAAATTGTAACCTTAGTTTTATTTTCATTTTATCTTCATATCAAGTCTCCCCTTAATGATGACCCCAGGGTTTGGGGAAATTTAGTTTTTTATAAGATGTCAAAGACATGTTCACTAGGTGATTAAATGATGATGTTAGATTTCTCGGGGGAACCTATCTAGATCCTTCATTGGTGATGGTCATTTATGATAATGATGACTGAAGATTGGACGAAATCATGTTAGTTTCTTTGCTGTTCCTGTTAATACTCACAAAGTGTTGATGTGGTGTGACTGAGGGTTATGCATGTATTCACTATGTGCTTCTTGTATGACATATGTCCAGAATTTGCATGGATTTGGCTATTTTTTCACATATCTACCTGGAATGTCACAGAATAAGATTTTTTCTCCGTCAGAATGCCTAAACTGTAGTTGTGTATCTCAGATTTATTTTGTTTATTTACGTTTCTTTCCGTTACCCAGATTCAGGAAAGCCTAAGAATAGATGAGGTAATTGCCTATCGTATCTGTGTGTACTTTATATATAGCCTTGTTTCTGCTTCATCTTTATTTCAACATCTCTCATTAGCACGATTCTTTCTGATTTATTTTCTACCTTCCCTTTAGTGTAACCTACTGGTCACTGCTCTGAAATACAAACTAATAAAAACTACTGATTATATAAAAAGCAATTGTGGGGAGACTCGCAAGACTCTGCTTTGTCACTGATGTGAAATGTCAGAGCAGAATCCTGTGGGTTTCTGATGAGGATAAAAAAAGAGGAGTATTTACTCCTGAAGCCAGACTTCAAAATGAAGTATATTCTACTTTAGTTAAAGCAGGATGCTGGTTTCAGCTTACCTGTGGAATAACATCCACAATACTCCAGGGGTTACGGCCACTTTGGCTCACTGCACCCCTGGAAGATGGCACAGCAAAATTGAAGGCACGAGCAAGGTAATTTGATTGGTTCCAGGAAAAAACTCTGACCAATCACAGGCTGATACACTCCTTTTGAAGATTTCAAAGGAGTGACACCCAGCTTCAAAGCCATAACAATATACTGTTATTCAGCCTTGAGATTCGTTTGATGTACATCAAAGGATCAAACTAGTCTTTTTGTCTTGTGCACCAAGACTCACACATGGAACTTTCAATTGTGCCAAGATGATGAAGTAGAAGCTTCTATATCATAACCATTAAGAAATTGATGGATGACCTGTCAAAAATTACACATCATTTTCATCAGAAGTATGGTGGCTGGCCTGTTTAGACTTGTAAGGTCATCAGACAGCACAGCCTAAATGATGAATGTCAAAGTGACAATACAAATGTTGACAACAAAAAGACTATTCTTTATAGGTATTCTGTTATTTATGATATACTTTTTCTAAAAATTAAGATAGAAAACATTTTAAAAATGTTTTGGCTTATAAAATTAAGGCTTATTTTTTATGTCTGTAAAATTCTTGTTTTTCATTATTTATTTATTAATCTATTTCTTTTTTATATTGAAACATTTAAGGGTAGCAAAAAGTTAATAACATAGAAGGTGTATTGAGTAATGATCGTGTTTATAAGGTGTAAGAAAGTTACATAATCACAATCTTTTTTTAGTATTATTTAGCTCACACAGAAGCTCCAAAAAACTGGTAAGCTTATATCATGACGCAGTGTCCATCGTCTGTCTGTTTTTCTAGTATTACTACTAGTCATGAACATCTAAGTGGATTTTGACCAAATAAGGTCAGAAGATCCTTGAGGGAAGGGGAACAAAGTTTGGTTAAATGATGGTTCTCCGTGTAGGGCTCAATAGGGGAAATGTTCCAAGTTCTTTAAAATCCTACTCCTTCTGTGGGAATGATTGGATTTCACCCAAATTTGGTCTGAAGCATTCTTTGGGGGAAGGGGAATTAATTATAAATGGTGGGTCCTGGCCCCCTTGGGCAGGGTCAAGTACAGAAAGTAGAACAAATTCTTTAAAATCCTTCTCCATGTGTAGGATTGAATGGATTTGCTAAAATTTGATCTGAAGCATTCTTGTCTCTATCAGGAATACTATAAGTGCTACAGGATTTTTATTTTAACCTGAATGATACATCCAGGTAATTCTACAGATGCTGCTTTAACCATTTTTATTGCTGTACAGACGGTTGATAACAAATGTTCAGTTCAATGAATAAAAAGCTGAAGTAGCCAGGTGAGTAATTATGGCCCATTGGGACTCTGGTTATTTTATTTTTCAATCAATTTTTTATACTGCCGATGGGACTTAGTAGTAATGTTCATGACAGAGTAATGATTTGTAGAGAATAGCATGCTGGCATGGAGCCCTACAAAGTTTGTTCAATGACAGACAGATGGACAGATAGACGATGGACACTGTGGTATGACATAGCTCACCATTTCATTTGTAAGATATTTTACGATTGGGATTGGTTTCTAAGGCTGTGAAAGTTCTTTCTGTGTCAAATAATCATGTATATCTTCAGAACGGTGATCTATATAGTGAATATTTTGGTTATGTGTTTTGTTATTACTTAGCTTACGAAAATTATTATGTTTGAATATGCAAGTTTATTGTGTCGCATGTTTGTTTGGAACATTAAAATTTTTCACCTGTGAAGATACATTTTGCCTTACCTCAATAAGAACCATTGTATTTTAGTCCGGCTATCGGAATAAAAAATTGTCATACACCTATATGTTACCTATATTAGCTCTGCCAACATTAGATATCAGCATTAGCATGGAAACAGTTTTATTCCCCTAGAAACGGATGGATTTGTTCAAGAATTTTAGCAATTTACTTTCAGGAAATTTTAGATTGGTCTCATAACACAATGGAAAATTGCATGCAAGCTATTTCTGCTGAAATCTTTATTGAAAAACTTTAATAAATTTAGGGATGAATTCTCTATGTAGTTTATTTATGAAGTTTTAACTTACAGCAGTAATAGAGGTCTGAAATCTTCTTTGTGAAACCCTGTGTGAATTTTATTTCATCAGCACTGTATTGCATGATGCTTTCTTTGAATAAATATTCATGGTTTACTATGAACCATCAGTACATGTTGAGGCTAGCAAATCAATTCAATTTTAGGTAAATAGCTGGTTAAGAAGTTGTACAATAAAAATATGTGAACACAATTCAGTTGAAAATGTTTACAACCTATTACAATGAAATGTTAACTTACACAATGTAAATACCCTGTGTATGACTCCTTACAATGAATAATAACATTCCTAATTATGTAATGGTGTCTGGGCTAATAAGCTTCACCTGTACAGGAATTGTATTATGTAATGGTGTCTGGGCTAATAAGCTTCACCTGTACAGGAATTGTATTGCCTTAACTAACCACTACTTGTACATCAAGTTCCACTGCACACATTATTTACTTGGTCAGGTTTAAAGTATTTATTCTGTAAACTTATTCTGTATTCTTATACTGTCATTAAAATTACAGGATTCAGATAAAAAACGTCCAGATTTAAATCTCAGTGTCTAGATCAGTAATGTTCCAACCTACACAGAAATTATAAAGTTTTGACTAATGAGATATATACTGAAAGTGTTGGGAACTACTGTTTCCTGACGAAAAAGAATCCACTCTACACTAGCAGCCATGTTATCTGCACTGATACAGAATCGGATCTGCAAAGGATTTCCACTTCTATGTAAACATAGTATTAACTTATACGATACAGGATGATATCTGAAAAAAAGATGAGGAAGTATCACAGATATATGATCTATATATCTATGTTAATATTTATGTTGATGAAAAAGTTGTTAGATTTTGTTATTGTTCATCTCTTCATTTACTAAATATACCATCAGAGAGTAAATTAAGTACCTATTATCACATCAAACTATTTCCACGTAGGAAAAATATTGTCTGACTACTGTAAATTACATAAGAATTTGTAGTTTATTACAATCAATAACGATTACACAATTACCACCAGGAAAAAATACCTTGTAATTGAAATGTAATTACAATTACATGGTAAATTTTCACTGTAATCAATTAATTACAAGTAACTGAAAAAGTCTTCAGTTACTAACAACTGCAAATTACATCAGAATTTGTATATTTGTTTATTACAATCAATAACGATTACACAATTGCAATTACCCCATGCCTGTTATAATTATTTTGTTGTTTTCTGTACATCCAGTGCCCAGATGAAAATGTCATCACCTTCACCATGCATAGGTACAAATATCCATAGTTTTATCATAAGATAAATTGGTACATCATGAGGATTCTTGAAAAAAATTAACTGCTTTATACTGTAAATGGTATATTGTAGATTGTGTATTTTAATCTTTTTGTCATTCTTTTTCAGCCCCCAGCAACACCAACTTCAAAGCAGTCTTTTGATCTAGAACAGGTAAGACATTTACTGAACATTACAATATAGTTGTGGCTTGGGATAGGGATTGAATTTAATATCATTTTTCTAAATAAAGCTGGAAATGAACTCCTGTAAGGGCCTGAGATATAAAGTAGACAACGAGTCACTGTTATGATCTGTTTTATATTAAAAATTCTAAAGAAATTGATGTATTCCAGTGTTGTGTAAAAATTTTAATGACTTCTGTATTTACAAAATATTTGTGTTATGTAGCAAATCTGATTTTTCCTGCAGGAGAAGATGTTACCAGGAGTTGTAATGGCTATGGGCGGACAGGTGTTTGAAATGCTCTACCAGCTTGCAGACTTAGACGAACCACGGTATTGTGAAAGACTTTCTTCTTGTGAACTTTTTACTTATTGAACAGTCAGCTGTGTAAAGTCCTGAAGTCTTTTAATCGACCATTTTAGAACACTAGGTTTCTTTCCTATGTAGGCTTGTCATGTATGTAAAGTAGGTGTTTAACATACAGGTGAAGGATATTATCATAAATCAAAATTTAAAACATGATTCTGAATAAGTATGAAAGACTATCTAAGTAAATATTTCTTACCTTATTGATGATTTTGTCTGACCATTAGAATCACGTCCCGTGTGCGTAAGCTGCTGATGCTGATCCCAACCGATCCAGCAATATCGGAGTCCCTTGACTCCATCAGTAACAAGGTTAGTATCATTACTACATGTCAGAGTCCTTCAGCCTGTATCTCAATACAACAATTTTTATAGGTATTCTGTACAAATATTTTGAGTGTTTCAAGAAAGATTAAAATTGCAAGGAATAAAAATAATGCCTGCTCTAGGGTACCTTGAAATTACAATAAGAAGGTTTGGCTTGTTTCATAATTTTGATAAAATCGAAAATAAGAATTAGAATATATTGGTAATTTGGTAATAATCAAAGGGAGAAATGTTGGTTTTAATAGAATTTGTTATGTAATGGGCGATAAAGAAGTCAAAAATGTCAGACAGTGGCCTAAAAGTGTGTATTATAATAATACAATGTAATGCTTATTGTCCTAACAATCCTATTCTACAGGTCTCCAAACAGATGGGGTCTGGTGATGACATCAGTCCACGCGCCAGTCCTCGTAAGACAACAGCCACAATCACCCCTGTGTCAAGTCCTCGTCTACCACCAAAGGAAGTGCTCAAGGTTTTGTTTGACTCTGGAGCCCAGGACATGTCAGCCTTCAGGGTGCTATACAACCTGGAAGTAAGAAACTCATTTTAGATGTGTATAAAATAAGAATTGCTCTCTCAACTTCAACTTTCTCGTTGATGTGTTCTATCCATTTACATAAAGTATTACCATATTCTGTACAGTCTATATACGTATCTTCATGACATTGCTTTTACATTCTGATTTAGGTACTGAGTTCCAAACTGATGCCCACAACAAGTGATATAGGGACACGGCTCAGTGCTCAGCAATTCTGTGAAGACTTCCTCAACTGTGATGGTTTACAAATGGTTGTGAATGTCCTCCAGCCTGAGAGTCTTGCTCCAGAGTTAAATTATACCACACGCCAGGGCTGTTACTCTATCTGCCTACAGCTGGCCCGATTTCTCCTGTGTGGTCAAACAGTAACTGGTGAGGCCATTAGTACAGAAGGGGTGGTAGCCCTTCCCTCGGAGGCTGGTGATACACCTAAGGTCACTCTGTCGGCCACACCTCCTACATCCCTGACCAGTCCACTGACTATTAATGTGGAAAGAGCAGTCACTGCTGCTGGGCATGCAGTACAGGTAAGATCCTAGTGTTATAGTGTACACCATGGATATCAGTTTATTTCTATACTTAGACTTCCATTTCTAAAAATAAAACCAGTCGGATTGATGAATGATTAGCAGAATCTGTTAATCAAATTTCAGGTCACCAAGTGACTATTTTGAATTTGAATTTTTTTGTCTTACCTGTTGAAGCTATGGACTATGGTGTTGCGGCATCAACATTTCATAATGTTTTGCATTTAGACCTGTTACTTAAAAAGTATTAGTCAAAAAATGGTACATACCAGGTAGCTAAATTATGTAATGGACACCTCAATACATTTATCATTCATTAAATTTCAGAAAAAAATGACCGTCCAGCAATTCTGAAAACAAACATTGTTGAAAAGCCAGACTTTTAAGTTTTAGCGTTAACTCAGTTTGCTAGTTTGTTTAAAATGTTGTATACAAGCAAAGCAAACAGGCAAGACATATATGTAAATCTTGTTTTGTGAGTGTATTTCATCTTTTCATTTCAGTTCAAGTTTTCCATTTTTTGTGAAATTTTCATCTCAAATTTTTTCAATTTTCTATTCCAATTGGTGTACGTCATCCTGGGGCTTTCTAGGTAAAAATGTGATTAATGATTTACAGCAGAAGACATCAGGTTTGTTCAGCATTATAGAAAAAACAAAGGATTTATATTTTGTTTTTACAGACAATGGGTGTGCACGTCTTTACAGAAACAGTTTCTTGTTTTATGAGGGTGACATGGGCTGCGGCTGCTGGTCGGCTACATCTCCTGAGTTCTCCTCAGCCAATCATAGAAAGCTCCAACATGTATGGGTGTGGCTGTCGTAGTCGACAGAGTAGCACTGGTGAGAATTCTACTATATAGAGATTTGTTATAGAATTATTTATCAAAATATCCAAAATAATGATCTATTAGGTAATACTGTACTGTAAAAAGTAATAAGGACCAAGTAAAACAAATATCCCACCCTGCAGAGTTCTTGAGTCAAGAAGGAATAGCCCTTAAGGTACCAAGACCCTGAACAGATTTTCAAAATAAATAGTGATGTAATAATAAAGTTTATAGTGACGTGCTACAAATGTTTCATCCATTTTGATTTAACAGGCAGCACAGCCAGTACTAACAGTGACAGTGACTGCCAGACACTACATGCTGGTGTGTGTATAAGGCAAACATTCATCTCTTCTAAAGACTGCAATATAGCTAAAGAAGCATTAGAAATTCTCGTGGCTTGTCTTCAACTACGTAGCGAGTTACTAGGTAAGCACCATGTTCATTCATCAGTGAGTGAGATGACTGAAGCAATAATTGATCAAAGTATTTTGATGATATTTTAGTTTCTAAATTACTCTATGCAAAACTTCATTAATTTGTAAAGCTATTGGCTGTATATTAAATATCACTTGATTCTAACTTTTATTTAAATCACAGTGTTATACATAATAGTATGTACTGCACTGAAAATAATTTTTTATCCTGAAATGAGTTCCTGTAATAAGTGTGGGTATGTGTGGTTACAAGGTAAACTACGATGTGTTGGTGATTCTGGTGTACAGCAATAGATAGGGGTAGTCATTTCACCAGATATTAGCAATTTGTATGATAAAAATGGTCATGGTTCTGATTTACTATAGTATTACTGCATAAGTAAAATTCATTAATTTCTATGGGGGGATTTATTTTCATGTAATTTGTGAGTACTCGATAACCATGAATATTTATGTGCACAAGATTATAAACAAAGAAATGTTGACATGGAGTAAAGTGCTAGTGGATTTTGTGAGCAAGATTTATCCTCAAAATCAAGAGCCAACAAAAAAATATATTTCTGGAAACAATGAAATTCGAGCCCCATGAAAATGCAGGAATTTACAGTATACTTGATAATAAAGTTGGTACGCAGCATGTTCAACACAAACAATTGCTTCCTGTTTTACTATGTTTTTTGTGAACATGTTTTTTTGTTTTATTTTCAGCCTCATTCTACTCGCTGCCATGTGTGAGTGACTTCATTATAGACATCTTAGTAGGCTGTTCTCAATCTGACATTAGGAATGCAGCTCTCGACCAGTTTTATCTTCTCAGTCAGACTCAATTATCTCTAACTGAGAGCAGCACAGTCAACTCTGTTGGACACCAAACACCACACCAGTTCATTTTGAAAGTGCTTCTGAAGGCTTATCTCCCCTTCTGGGTATCTTCTGCTAGTACTAGGGGTGCTAGTCAAAGGTAAGACATGTGACTGTATCTCTATTTAGGTGGCATTCACGTAACCCAGTTGCAACAGTTCAGGTGGTCTGGAATTATTCCATAATACGTGAACGCACTTGTACTGGATGTTGGACCTGATATATGTAAAGCTCAGAATGTACAGTCTCGGTATTTCCTGTCAAGCATAAATCAATTAACTAAAATTAAGATTAGTTTTGGACAGGTACGGCTGGACCTCTCAATCTGCATGTACCAAATATTTCGCAGTCCAGCCTCGGTCCCCAACTGTACCTTGCATTTTGCTTGCGGGCTCAACCGGTCCAACCCTTTCAAGTGCTTAAGCGAAAGTGCCTTTAATTGTTCAGCAGTATGACATTCAGCTATTATCTACTTAGTACATATGTTTTTTGAAGATATTTATTGTAAAATGGAAATGTGCAATAGACATATTTCTGACAGCATTAATGGAAGTAACTGTTATTCTGTTTATTGATTTTATTTTCATGCCATGGCACATTGTCCTTTTTTCTGTCTGGCATCAACTTTTCCATTTAAACAACTTCTTCTCAATTACCAGCAGACCAAAAGTCATGGTATTTGTCTGATGGGTGTTGGAATGAAATGACCTTGACCTATATTGAAGTTCACAGTGGAAAAACTATTTGAAAACTGTAAAAGATTTCTTCTTGTAAACTGAAAGTCCAGGAAGCATGATAGTTGTTTCTAGGTCAAAGCCCAAAAGATTTTGTGAAGAAAGGAAATGGCATTTACTTAAAATCTAGATCTTAACTATCAATGTTAAGATTTAAGTATTAGAAGCTCTTTGTTGTGGGTATTGGTTAAAATTGCCAATGGTTTTTAGTCAATATATTTGTGATATAACTCTGATTCTATTTTAATGAACATTGAATACCAGGTGAGTACTGCAGGCCCATTGGGCCTCTTGTAGCTCACAAGGTCTGAAGGCATTGCCCAATAGGGGAAATTGAGCAAATTCTTTAAAATCCTGTGCCTCCTGTAGGAATGATTGGATTTTGCCTCTTGTGGAAAGTGAATATTTCTGAAAATTTCTTTAGAGTTTCCATCCTCCAAAAAAGTCATGAAATAAAACTCATAGAAAATGGCAAGCTTCACAACTAAACATGTACACTGAAACCTGTTCAGGAATGTCCTTTTGATAGTATCCATTGGTATATATCTATTGGTATATTTATAATGATAAATGATTAATATAGAAATGTTTATGTGTTCTGATGTCATTCCAGGTTATTAATGCAGTGTTCACAATATTTTGATCTGCGATGTAAATTGTTGGGAAAACTTGAGTGGTATGTATCTACAGATCTAGAATAATGAATACACACCTATCAGCATGAATCTAAAAAAAGATATTGTTTATTAATGCCATTTAAAATAATTAACACTATGGTCATATCTGCTGTCAAAATGGATATCTTGTGAATGGAAATATAGATCTCTCTCTTGAAACTTTTTTTTTCATGACACCAACAGTTTAAAACATTTTAAACTTTCTGGGTGGATATTTTGGTGTTGATTTTCCATGCCGTACAAATTTCAAATGTGTCAGTATGTTTGTGTAATAGTGAGGGATTTTGGTTGCAGTTGAAGATCAAAAGAAGTTATCATTAGATGTGCCTACTATGTTGGAGGATGAGATCAATTGGTTAGGAAACTTTGTACCATCTACAAACCTAGATCTGTCCGATACAGACAACAGTTTACTGGCAGGTCATTTAAAACTCATCAAGACCCTGTTTACATGTGATGGTGTCGACAAAGTAGTTTGGTATGATATTACAATGCTATACAATTAATATAGATATATGAAAATGTTTTTTTTAAATGTTAGTACAAAATAAATTCACGGTTGATAATATTCTTTTTCTAAAGCAAAATTGTAACTTACAAGAATATTATGACTTGCAGTCAAAAACAACTTCTTTCTTTTTAAAAGTTTGGTTCAAGTTTAATAAAAGAATATTTGAATTTATGAGGAAAAAATCCAGTGAAATGAAGCAGGGGAGATAATACTTTT